>NW_011246256.1:0-542 GCF_000146605.3 Meleagris gallopavo
TTAGCCAGGCCCCAAACAATTTGGGCCTCCTCAGATCTTCCTGAGCCACGACATTCCTGTCTCAAATATCTGTTTAAATTTTCAGGGTCTTTCAGGTGTTCTGGAGTAAAGTTCCATGACACCGAAGATTTCCATCTCTCTAAAGTCTCACCCAGGCCTCTCCACATTCCCTGCCACTCAGTATTTACTGGTTTTGGGGCAGACTTCCTCAAAATATAATAAATACTAATAATAAGTGAAATGGTGAGCAGTACATTCACGGAGATTAATAACGTGATCAGGTGAGCATTGAAAATCTGCATAAAGAATTCAAAGGAGAGGCTGGAAACCTGCTTAAGAATCCCCAACCTGTAAAATTAGCAGCTCCCTCTGGAATGGTATGCCACATAATATGCAGATGCCACATAGTTATTTCCATCCATGTTTTCAATTGGCTATATATACCTATTGCTCCATTAGAGCAAAAGTGGTGAACTTAATTAAGGCCCAGTATGTTTTTAGCATTAAGAAAGAAGAGACAGTGGCATGCAGCCCCTTAAAAG
>NW_011246257.1:0-557 GCF_000146605.3 Meleagris gallopavo
CCAGTCACAATAGGGTGTTTTTGCCAGTCTTTACCAGTGAGGCTGATTTCGGCCTCCAACATAGTCAGCTCTTGGGAACCTCCAGTCACCCCATGAATATAAATTGATTTTGTCCCTTGGTGACTCGAGGGCATTAGAGTGCACTGTGCACCAGTATCCACCAGGGCCTTATATTTTCGTGATTCTGATGTGCCAGGCCATCTAATCCACACAGTCCAATAAACTCTATTATCCCTTTCCCCCCCTGGCTGGGGGCAGGGCCCCTCTATTTGTTACCTTCACTGTCTGCAGCAACTGGAGCAATCACCTTTTTAGAGAAGTTCACCTTGGTGGTTGATTTGTCTTGTAACTCTCTTACCCGTGCTTGAAGTACAGGAGTAGGTTGTTTATGCCACTCCTTCATATCTTCTCCATGGTCACGTAGGTAATGCCACAAGGCAAAACGTGATGTGGTCTTACTGTTGTCACTTGCTCGAGCAGGAGAACGTCTTCTTTTGATGCTGAGACATTAGATGCCACCGGCTGGGAGGAAATCAAGTTGATCAGCCCCTCCAATA
>NW_011246258.1:0-395 GCF_000146605.3 Meleagris gallopavo
AGAATGATATTCTGGAATATGCTGCATATCACCCAACTACCTTGCTGGACATTTTCAGTCCACACTTGTACGACTTTTCTGTGCTAGAAGTAAAATCTGTCTGTTCCAGTAAACATCTGGAGAGCTCTCCCTTTTGATAATAAACAATGCTTTCAGCCCTAATATAGAGTGAGAACTGTATGATAACTTGTTGATCACTGACTTTCTGATGTACTGAGAAGATGCTGTCAAGGATACAAATTCAATATCTGAGATTAAACCTGTCTGAGATTAAACCTGAGATTAAACACTGTCTCCCTCCCTCCTTCTTTTTCCTTCCCTCCCACCTTCCCTCACGCCCCCCTCCCCCCCCCTTCCTTTCCTAACACTAGTGGCTCAGATGAATGGAATAGGAG
>NW_011246259.1:0-518 GCF_000146605.3 Meleagris gallopavo
ATTTTCTCCCATCTACACCCCGTTTTCTCCCCAAAGGACCCCTTTTCACACCAAAAATACCACACTTGCCCTCCAAGAGAAGTCAGTCTTTCCCACAATTGTCCACTTTTCTCCCACGTACTTGTCATTTTCTCCCAGAAATACCACATTTCACTTGGAAATTGGGCCTGTGCTTCCAAAAAGATGGTATTTTCTCCCAGGCATACCTGTTTTCTTCAAACTACCGCACGTTTTCTCCCAAAAAGACTAGATGACAAGACCAAATTGGACACTTGCAACCAAGAGTAGGACATCTTCTCCCACTAATACCACTTGTCTCCCAAGGATAGGACATTTTCCCTAAATGCTATGGCAGTTCTGCTAAGAAATACTCCTTTCCTTCCCTAAATGGGACATATGCACCCACAAAGACCACGACTCCGAGAAATGCCTCCCAGTTCCTCCCAATTACACTCCATTACATTCCTCATCATGACACTTACTCCCAGACCTTTTGGCATTTTACTGCGGAAAGACCA
>NW_011246260.1:0-404 GCF_000146605.3 Meleagris gallopavo
AGATCTCACACCACTGACTGGAGGAGCCCAGGCAATCCTTCAACTCCATCAGGCTGCAAAATGAAATCAGAAGAGACGCAGAACATAATTTACAACACAACAAGGATGCACACAATGCCCTTAAAAAACACCGCATGGATGCAATTAGCACATAGCCCTATTCATTACAGCCATCCAGCTTGAGATCCTCCAGAAAAGCAGAGCTCACAGCTCTGAAAGAAAGCAGGAATCACTCACCCCATTCTAAGGGCTCACCCCACACCCCAAAGGAAGCAGTCTCCAGATTCACATGCTGCTCTTACACCTAGCAGCCCTTCAGTGCACTTGCGATCCCCCAAAAAGCAAGATCACAGCCCTGAAAGAAAAAAAGAAACCACTTAACCCCATTACCAAGGACCAATACT
>NW_011246261.1:0-491 GCF_000146605.3 Meleagris gallopavo
ACAAGACATTTTCCTTAGATTTCACCTCCATTTTCCCTTGTTCTTTCCTTTAGGTATTGAAAGGCTGTTACCAGGTTCCCTTGGAGCCTTCACTTCTCCAGGAGGCTGAACAGCCCAGCTCTCCTTGCTTACAGGAGAGGGGTTCCATCCTTGGGTTCGTGTTTGTGGCTGTACTCTGGATGCACTCGCACAGCTCCATGTCTCCCTGCACTGAGGACTCCGCATCTGGACGCAGCACTGCAGCTGAGGCCTCACCAGCGCAGAGCAGAGGGATGGGGGATCTCCTCCCTTCGCCCGCTGACTGCGCATCTTTGGATGCAGCCCAGGATACGGTTGGCTTTCTGGGCTGGAAGGGCCCACTGCTGGCTTGTGTCCAGCTCCCCACCCACCAGTACCTCCCCAGGCCCTTATGGAGCAGGACTACGCTCAGTCCTTTCATCCCCTAGCATGTTTTGGTGGTGGCTGTTCCCTCATCCCAGCTACTGACCCTG
>NW_011246262.1:0-708 GCF_000146605.3 Meleagris gallopavo
TTGCATTTCTGCTCACCTTGTGTCTAAAGCACTTAGCTACTTGAAACTCTTCCATATCAGCCACTACTTGTCCATCCAAGAAGAGTGTGTACACTAGAAGCTTGATGTCAGGCAGGAAGTCATTACCAATAGTTAGAGTTAATGAGAAGGAGCCATGCAGATCTGTACAATGCAGGAAAGAAGAGAGGAAAAGCACTCACTTGAATCCATGCCATTCAGAATCAGCTGAGTTGAGACAGGAATCAGAAGAGGGAATTCATTATTTTCTACCTGTAAACAGGAACACTTCATACAGTGCCACAGACTGCAGATTAACAGTAATTGTAAAATAGTAGCCTATCCTCAAGGTTGGCAAAAAATATCTCTCTTCCCTCCTCCTGCACGTTATGTAAGCAGATGAACTACACAAATTTTTTATCTTCTCAAAGATATAAGCTAGCAGCAAAGTCACAAGGTTAGGAATTAGATCAACTAGACAAGATTGGAGGAGGACACTCACCTGGAAGGCCACTGCACCAATGATAATGGCAACTGTGTTGATCTAATAAGGCGGACAGAGTCTAACAACTCTTTCAATAGCCCCTGCCTGCGGTTAATAGTAACGCGTATAGTATTTGGCATTGTTTGGCAGTCACACTTTCCTGAGATGTGCACATAACTTTCATGAGGTACTCACTCTCATTGCTGCGGGATTGGCACCTGCTTCTT
>NW_011246263.1:0-439 GCF_000146605.3 Meleagris gallopavo
ATCCGAATGCTGGACCCTCTCTGGCTCTCCTGATCTCCGGCCTCTTTTATCAGAATTTTTTTCTCTGCTCTTCTGCCACTAAATCTGCTATCAAGGGGTGCTGCAGAATATCTTCAACAGAAGGTCGGCAATAATCCTAAAGGAGAGAAGTCACCAGTAACCCTTAGCTGCAATCAAAGAAAAAAAAAAACAAAAAAACCTAACTGCCATGGATTCCCAAGCAAGATGCATCCCCAGGTGGAAATCAGCTGATGTGCTTTATAGTGAAGGAGAAGCTGAATTAAAAAAAAAAAAGTGTAAAGGGCAACAGCTAAGGTCTGGCATGCTGTACTTATTTAACCAGACAAAAGTGAGGTAGGAGGCTGCTACCAGCCTTCAGCACCAGAAGCCACAAGTCTGGCTATCCCAGCACAGGTATCTATTCCTTTCAGAGCCTAAG
>NW_011246264.1:0-572 GCF_000146605.3 Meleagris gallopavo
ACCAGCAGGAAGAGGGAGGTGATTGTCCCCCTCTACTCGGCTCTGGTGCGGCCCCATGTGCAGCACTGCGTCCAGGCCTGGGGCTCCAGCACGGGAATGATGTGGAGCTTTTGGAGCAGGTCCAGAGAAGGGCCACGAAGATGATCAGAGGGCTGGAGCACCTCTCTTAGAAAGAAATGTTGAGGGAACTGGGATTGTTTGTGTGGGAGAAGAGAAAGCTCTGATTGCTCATGACAGCCTTCCAAGACTCGAAGGGAGCGCATAAGCAGGAGGGGGCAACGGCTGTTTAGGAGGGTGGATAGCGATAGGACAAGGGGAAATGGTTTTGAAGTGAGACAGGGGAGGTTTAGGTTGGTTATTAGGAGGCAGCTTTTCACGCACAGGGTGGTGACGCACTGGAATGTGTGCTTGAGAGTCACTTGCAGGATGATCTGCTCCATGATCCGTGACCAGCACAGAGGTGAGACAGACATGCTGGTAGTTCCCCGCATCACACTTTCTATCCTTCCTAAGAGGTGTGCCGTCACCTTTTTTCTCCTTCACCAGGGACCTTTGGACCCTTGACTGCCTCG
>NW_011246265.1:0-462 GCF_000146605.3 Meleagris gallopavo
TCGCCCACTCGTTGTCAGTCTCCATTTTCACTCTCTTCTCAGTCTCTTGGGTTTACCCTGTTTCTCATCTTCCTTCCCAGCGTCCACCGACCTACTGTGGAGCTGCCGTACGCACCAAGTAGTGCCCTGGGAATATGCTCCGGGTGTAGCTCACTCAGGAGGGCATTTGAGCTCTTCCCTGCAGGACATGGGGTCAGTGCTCGCTGAGCCGTTCTCCAACTGTGGGGGAAGATGTGTCACCCCCACTCTGGTCATGCGCTCGTTTCGGTCCTTCACGGCCCGCAGGCCGCAGTCACAGCCCCTGGGCTGTGCTCTTCCCCCTCCAGTACATCTTCAGCAACATCTCCATGTCTAGGTGCCGTGCCCGCGGCCCAGCAACCATTCCCTGTCCCTCGGCCTCCTCTCTCTCTGTCTCTCTGTCTCTCTGTCTCTCTGTCTCTCTGTCTCTCTGGCTGTTCCTCC
>NW_011246266.1:0-587 GCF_000146605.3 Meleagris gallopavo
AAAAAAAGTGTCAGAGGAAGTAGTGCCACCACTGCTGAAGTGCACCACCTACAGCCTCATTGTGCTCTCATCTAGTGCTTGGTCTCCATAAATGTTCAGCAAGCATCAATGGAAGTCAATTCGTACCATTTTTCTGCATGGGGGAATTCAATTCCACACCTTTGTTTCATACACATTTCCATGTCAGACACCATATTATCAGACATCCAGAGCAAACTTAAAACAGAAGCATTATTTTTCTGAAGAAGATCTCATAATACTTCATCTACTTTTCTTTAAAAAATGTTTATACTAATTTGGTTAATTTTTAGCAGAAATTAGTAGTCAAAAGTAAATAAATAAATAAATCATTCTAAAGCGAGGAAAATATGAGGTTTTCATGAATTGACAAAAACGAGCAAAACCAATACTCTAGAATAAGTCTAGCATAAAACAACTTAACTATGGTAAGTATACAGTGTTAGTATGAATATCTGAAAGTAACTCAGTACATTGAAAACACAAGAGGAGACAGCAACTAAGACAGAACATCATGAAGTCATGCACTGTGGAGAATACTGAGTGTAGTTCATAGTATTAAAGGAGGT
>NW_011246267.1:0-303 GCF_000146605.3 Meleagris gallopavo
GGGACAGTGGGAGTTGTGGGGATTCAAGAAACAGGATTCAGAGTAGAAGCTGCCAAAACAAGATCTGTTGACATGGGAAAAGGGGGGGTGGGAGTGTTACAAGAGAGAACTTGGGAATGGATGTAAGGGATGTTTGAACCTGCAATAAACAATTGGCCATCATTTCACATCTGAGCCCGTGTCTTCAGGGCGCCGCAGGGACTCTTCCAAGACCCCTTGGCCCTGGGTGCATATGATGGCATGGAATGGTATGGGTATTTCATGGAATCATCACAGAATCATGGATGGCCTGGGTTGAAAAGG
>NW_011246268.1:0-437 GCF_000146605.3 Meleagris gallopavo
GGGTAAGTGGTTTCTTTTTTCTTTCAGGGCTGTGATCTTGTCTTTTGGGGATGGCAAGTGCACTGAAGGGCTGCGTAGGTGTAAGAGCAGCATCTGAATCTGGAGACTGCTTCCTTTGGGGTGTGGGGTGAGCCCTTAGAATGGGGTGAGTGATTCCTGCTTTCTTTCAGAGCTGTGAGCTCTGCTTTTCTGGAGGATCTCAAGCTGGATGGCTGTAATTCATGTGCTAATTGCATCCATGCGGTGTTTTTAAGGGCATTGTGTGCATCCTTGTTGTGTTTAAATTACGTTCTGCGTCTCTTCTGATTTCATTTTGCAGCCTGATGGAGTTGAAGGATTGCCTGGGCTCCTCCAGTCAGTGGTGTGAGATGTGTCCAGCAGGTAATGAACATCATGCACCCCATGTTGGTGCGCTGCTTGTATGCAGGTAGGTTTGC
>NW_011246269.1:0-474 GCF_000146605.3 Meleagris gallopavo
AGTATGTAGGTCTCTTCAGAAAAGTTGTCAGTACAAAGAAAGCTTGGCGTTCTAAACATTTCTGCATGTCTGCAATAGTTTCCCCTTGATGTGCAACCTTCTGATGTCTGATCACATCAGGGTAGTTTCAGACCTTAGCTGTTCACACAACAAGTTTAAGACAAAGCAGCAGACTACTCTTGTTTTTGCTTCAGAGCAGTACAGTTGCTGAAAGGGAAACTAAAGCTGCTGCTGCTAGAATCTCTCTCCTGAAGTGAATGGCAAAGCTCCTATTAATGCATTTTGCACAGCATTTCAGCTGGGCTCCCATTTTGGGGGGGTTATGGTTCAGCCCAGCTCCAAGGAGCATCAACATTCAGCTTGATTCTCAGCAGCTTTTGGACTACTAGGAGAACCATGGGTACAGTGCTTGACAGACTCACAGTGGAGTACAATTAGCTTGAATTACTTGTAAGGCATTAGAAGTCCTCTGAT
>NW_011246270.1:0-335 GCF_000146605.3 Meleagris gallopavo
AACACCTGGGGCGGGGTGCAGCCCTGCGAGCACAGCTGGGGGCAGTTTGGCTGTGGAGTGGGGCAGAGCCAGGCTCCACCCGTCCCTGATCCCATTTAAGGGCTGGGAAGAGTAGGGGCAGCATCTGAACCTGGGGAGTGCTTCCTTTGGAGTATGCCTTGTTCTTGGTGATGGAGTGAGTGTTGTTTTTTTTGTTTTTTTTTTTCTCCTCCATTGTGGAGCTGCTCTCTCTCTTTCTTAGCAGGGAACCCTGAGCGTACTTAAGGGCTGGTAGGTATTTGGACCTGGAAGCTGCTTCCTTCACTTGAGAGTGTGGGGGACTTATTGGTCCTTGG
>NW_011246271.1:0-579 GCF_000146605.3 Meleagris gallopavo
TCCTCACACCAAATTTATTGAAAGTTTCTGCTGAAATATTCCCAAGAATGATGATGATAAGGAACTCTACATTGAATTTTAATTCCCGGCAATCACTCACATTAAAATTTCTGGCAGTCACTTAAAACTGAATGAGAACCTAAAAGGTTCAGCAAGAACAAGAGCAAGGTGTTGCACTTGGATCACAGCAATCCTAAGTAAGAGTACATACTAGGACAAGAATTCATTTAGACTAGCAGAGAAGAACTTGTGGACCCTTATGGGCCAAAATCTAGACATGAGCCAGCAGTGTGTGCTTGCAGGTCAGAAGGCCAATGACATCTTGGGCTACATCAAAAGAGGGTGGTCAGCAGGGAGAGGAAGGTGACTGTCTCCTTCTACTTGGCTCTTGTAAAGTCCCACCTGGAGCACTGCCTCTACACCTGGGGCTCCCAGCACAAGAAGGATGTGGACCTCTTGAAGCAGATCCAACAGAGGCCGTGAACATGATCTAAGGGCTGTGGCACCTCTCCTATGAAGAAAGGTTGAGAGACTTGGGCTTCTTTAGCTTGGAAAAGAGTAGGCTCCAGGAGACCTCAC
>NW_011246272.1:0-357 GCF_000146605.3 Meleagris gallopavo
AAGAACAAGTTGCAGCTGAGTTGCACAAATGAGGTCAGCCTCATAACAAGCAGTGTCAGCAGGTTTAATGTATATTTACTGGATACGACATGCGCAAGAATTTTCCACATCTCATGGGATTAACTGTTCCCTCACAGAACTATTACTGATGAAAATAGATCCAGATCAGCCTGATAACACACTTAGACCAACTGTAACTGTGACTCAGAGGTGATATTTTCCCAGAACAGCAGTAAAGATTCCTCCAGATAGAGCCATAGGCTTGGTTTGACATTGAATAACATGTTGTCAAGATGAATCTATTAGAATCTACTAGAAATTAGTCAATACTAGGAGACATCAGTGTCATGTCTCATC
>NW_011246273.1:0-431 GCF_000146605.3 Meleagris gallopavo
CAGTGGGGTTGAGTGCACCCTAAGGACACCAAGCTGTGGGGTGCAGTGACACAGCAGAGGGACGGGATGCCATCCACAGAGACCTCAACAGGCTGAGCAGTGGGCACAAATCCAAGTGCAGGGTCAGTAGCTGGGATGAGGGAACACCCACCACCAAAACATGCTAGGGGATGAAAGGACTGAGCGTAGTCCTGCTCCATAAGGCCTGGGAGTACTGGTGGGTGGGAGCTGGACACAAGCCAGCAGTGGGCCCTTCCTGCCCAGAAAGCCAACCGTATCCTGGGCTGCATCCAAAGATGCGCAGTCAGCGGGCCAAGGGAGGAGATCCCCATCCCTCTGCTGTGCGCTGGTCAGGCCTCAGCTGCAGTGCTGCGTCCAGATGCGGAGTCCTCAGTGCAGGGAGACAGTGGAGCTGTGCGAGTGCATCCAGA
>NW_011246274.1:0-486 GCF_000146605.3 Meleagris gallopavo
CTGGGTACCAGCACCGGTAAGAGGCAATCAGTGCTCAGGGCAGCTTTGCCAGAGTCTGTCTGCCCCAAGTGGGATGGCAGATCCCACTGTGGTGCCACAGCTTCAGACTCATGACCTCCCTGCCTCCCCTTACAGCCTCCAGCGCCAACACCGAGCTCGCTGGTCCCAGCACTGCCGGCCAGACGGCGCCGGAGCCATCCAGCAGCTCCATGGAGCCTGAGACCTTGAGCTCCATGCCCACCAGCCAGGCAGCATTGGGGACAACATCACAGGGTTCCCAGCAGCCTGAGCACAGCGACCTGCCCAGTGTGCCTGAAACTGAGCAGGAGACAAACGGCCCACGATCATCGGAGGATCGGGCTACCTCTGAGCAGCTGCGAGGACAAACAGCAGCCTCGAGTGCTCAGAACAAATCCCACACGTCCACCAGGCGGAGGCATCAGGGTCCTCCAGGGCGTCTCCGGCAGCTGCTCGCAGGAGACGTCC
>NW_011246275.1:0-483 GCF_000146605.3 Meleagris gallopavo
ATCCATGTCTGGAAATCACAGTAGGTGGAGAGAAAAAAAAAAACAAGGATGTAATGTTTCACTTAATTGAGGAAATGCTGGTTCCAGGGGGCCAGGTCATACCACCTATAGGAGTTTATTCCTGCCATTAACATTCTGGGTTTTTGGCTGAAGTACATCAAAACACGTTGATTTTTTCTCAGTGTTGGGACAGAGGTGAGCTCATTTCACAGCAGTTCACATAGTTCATTTTCACCACGCAGCACCCGACTGGAGCAATGCTTTGCAAACATCCAATATCTGAATCTCCATTCCAAGATGCCCAATACTTAGCAAGTTGCACAGATACAAGGTGGAATATCAGAAGGCCTACACTACTCCCCATGGGCAACTTCTGCGGGTCACAGACCTCCAGAAGAGAATTCTAATACCAAACTTGTAGCCTCTGCGCAGGACAATTTTCTCTTATCCGTAGCTTCCGTCAGCTCTACTTTCTCCTCTTTC
>NW_011246276.1:0-527 GCF_000146605.3 Meleagris gallopavo
GTGAGTGATTCCTGCTTGATTTCAGAGCTGTGAGCTCTGCTTTTCTGGAGGATCTCAAGCTGGATGGCTGTCATTAATAGGGCTATGTGCTAATTGCATCCATGCGGTGGGTGTTTTTTAAGGGCATTGTGTGCATCCTTGTTGTGTTTTCAATTATGTTCTGCGTCTCTTCTGATTTCATTTTGCAGCCTGATGGAGTTTGAAGGATTTGCCTGGGCTCCTCCAGTCAGTGGTGTGAGATGTGTCCAGCAGGTAATGAACACGATGCACCCCATGTTGGTGCGCTGCTTGTATGCAGGTAGGTTTGCGATGTGATCCGACTCCCCCATGCTGACCATCCACAGCTAGATCAAGTTGCTCAGAGTCTGAGCCAGGCTCACCTTGAAAGGGCCAGCACATCCACCATGTCTCTGGCAACCTGTGCCACTGCCTCAGCACCCTCACTGTACAAGACATTGTCCTTAGATTTCACCTCCATTTCCCTTGTTCTTCCTTTAGGTATTGAAAGGCTGTTACCAGGTTCCCTT
>NW_011246277.1:0-392 GCF_000146605.3 Meleagris gallopavo
AGAAATAGAAGCATCTAAGAATATGAAAATCATCTTTATGGTTAAGTCTCGATGCATAAGGAACAACTTCAGTAATTTCACTACTGAGCACATAATGTACAGAAATAGTAAACACTATAGTTATAAGACAAGACATGCAAGGCTGTGTGGAGACTAAGAGATACCAAAAACCAAACCATCTTTTGCATTTAAAATAGATAAGAAATGTATCTTGTTTCAGAAACAAGGAAAAAAAAAAAAAAAAAGGTAGGCTGAAAACCAAGACCTCTCACTGCACAGAAAAGAGACACACAAAAAATACCATTTGGACAGCACTCCAGCTTCTGAATTTGTAGTAACAGCCAGAAGTAGTATAATGTACTGGCAAGTCCAAAGGCAGTGACTATTTTTAC
>NW_011246278.1:0-486 GCF_000146605.3 Meleagris gallopavo
ATGTTGCACATTTTCTGGGATTTACTTGAACATTGGTGTTCAAAATCCACATGCATCTGTTCTAAAATTGACTAGGGACAAAAACTGCTTATTTTTTTAGGACTTGAAAGTCATGGGTCTAAACATGAATGGAGACATTTCTTTCTCACTCCGTTGTTTTGCAAAATAGGGATAAAACTATTGATCTCTTTGACATAGAAATACACTAGTTAGTCTTTGCCAAATGCCTTCGAAATTCCAGGCCTTAGTAAGAATTATCTTCAATATAAGAGGATTTAATAGAATCCAAGAATGTTGAGCAGAAATAAAAGTGTAAAGTTGTATGAAAACACAAAGTTCTTTTCAATAGAAAATAAATAAATATAAAATAAAACCAAACAAACAAACAAAGACAAAAAAAAAAAAAACAAAAACAAACAAAAAACAAACAATAAGACAAGTAAACTCACCAAGAAAACAAGTATAGTATTTATGTTAAGTATGACT
>NW_011246279.1:0-423 GCF_000146605.3 Meleagris gallopavo
ACTCTGGGACTCATCTCGTCAGGACCCAAAGACTCCTGGCTGTTTGGGTCCTCAGGTGGTCCAGAACCTGATCTGCCATGGCAGTGTGGGATGGGAAGGGGTGTGTGGGACTGAGGAAGCAATGGCAGTCCCCACCTCACCAAAGCAAAGCAAAGATGAGGGCTGTGCATAATGAGCAGTTCTCAGACAAGATGGAAGCAAAAAATGGTGTTGGGTAGCTGAGCCTTCTCTGGTGGTAAGCAACATGGTGCACAGAGTGCAGCCATGTGCTCCGAGCAAGGAGCACAGGTTTGTGCAAAGAGGCCCGGATGCAGGGCAGTGCCTTCATGACTGTATTGTGTCCAACAGGTGGCAGCAGAGCTGCGGTGCTCCCAAGTGCCGTAACAACTGCCCGGAGAGCTGTGTTGGTCTCTGTGGAAAACA
>NW_011246280.1:0-497 GCF_000146605.3 Meleagris gallopavo
TAGGCTATATGGCTGGAAGATAACATTATCATACTCAGCACTTTTCTAAGTTAGCACTTGCCCTTTGCAGATGTGAAAATGCTTTACAGCTGTCAGCAGTTTTGTTCTTCTTGGCCTAGGGATGGAGAACCAGGAACCAGAAGAGCAATAGGAGTGGTCCAAGACAAGCAGAACTTATCAAAGGAAACAGATTTGCCATTCACCTTTCCATGAAAAACTGACATCTTGAAGTCTAATAGAAAGACGTGGCAGAGACTTGGCCTGTGCTCACATTTACAACTTCTAAGAGCATCAGAGTACTCTGTGGCTGCTCCCATCCATTAAAAAAACATCCCTCATTAAAGCTTACGATATTATTTCACTCCAACAATTAGAACATTTGCTTTCCTCTAAAGAATCCACTTTTGCCAGGCATAGACAAATTGAGAGAACTTTGGTTACTCAGATTAGTCTAGTGGGCAAATCACATACGAAATATCTGCTGATAGTGAGTGAAA
>NW_011246281.1:0-323 GCF_000146605.3 Meleagris gallopavo
GAGGGGCCAGGAGATCAGGTAGGGAAAGTGAGGGGCCAGGAGCTCAGCTAAGTAATTTTAGGAATAAGCAGCTCAGGTAGGTAAAGGAAGGGACAGCAGCTCAGGTAAGAAGAGCAGGCAAGGGAATCATAGGCTACGGGAAGGGGGGAGGTGAGGGTAAGGGAGAAAAGAAAGAATGGGGGAGCGAAGGGAAGGTTTAAGGGGGGTTTAAGCAATACTTATGATAAAAAAGAAAAAAGAAAGAAAATAAATAGATTAAAAAAAATGTAAAAAGATGAAAAAGGAATGAAAAAAAAGATGAAAAAAAGGAGAAAAAAAGAGAT
>NW_011246282.1:0-480 GCF_000146605.3 Meleagris gallopavo
AGTAACCCCATTGTAACTTCAGAAAATAAAGGAACTCCCAACACACACTTGAGGTAGAAACAGAGTATGAGGATGTGAATGCCTGGTTAGAATGGGTAAAATATGTCCAAATTCTCAAACATAGCAATTGTTATGCTTGTGCTTCAGGGCAATCAGTTGCCCAGGTGGTCCCCTTTCCATTGAGGTGGAATAAGGATGCCTGGGAAACAGTGTGTATGATTGTACTCTACCAGGAGAAGACTGCCTGGGGAAATGAAACCTGTAAGCCTCTCTCTCTCTTTTTGCTCCCCCCTCTCCACAGTGGGGGACACCAGAATTCTTCTCATGTTATCTACAGCCATTGGTAACCATACAGCCTGTCCCTCACAGCAGAGTGGTAATGCTACCAAATTCCTGGGAGAATTCACTCTGTGCACTGAGACCCTAAAAATTGCAGAAAATGTAGTGAGGAACTACTTGGTTCTCAAATAGTTCCCAGGG
>NW_011246283.1:0-445 GCF_000146605.3 Meleagris gallopavo
CTCGGAGCACATGGCTGCACTCTGTGCACCATGTTGCTTACCACCAGAGAAGGCTCAGCTACCCAACACCATTTTGGCTTCCATCTTGTCTGAGAACTGCTCATTATGCACAGCCCTCATCTTTGCTTTGGTTTGGTGAGGTGGGGACTGCCATTGCTTCCTCAGTCCCACAGACCCCTTCCCATCCCACACTGCCATGGGAGATCAGGTTCTGGACCACCTGAGGACCCAAACATCCAGGAGTCTTTGGGTCCTGACGAGATGAGTCCCAGAGTTCCGAGGGAATTCACCGCTGCAGTCACCGAGCCACTCTCCATGCTATTTCACAAGTCGAGGCAGTCAGGTCAAGTCCCTGGTGAGGAGAAAAAAGGTGACAGCACACCTCTTAGGAAGGATAGAAAGTGTGACGCGGGAACGTACCAGCATGTCAGTCTCACCTCTGTGC
>NW_011246284.1:0-312 GCF_000146605.3 Meleagris gallopavo
CTTATTGGACATGAAGATATCTTCATTCCTTCTACATTGGCCGAGTCCTCTGCCAGATGCTGTTGGCCTTGTGCCCCCCCTTGAGTTGCTGCGTTACCTGTGCCCTGATCCCTGGAGCGGGGTAAGTGACATAACTACCGGATGTAGTCCCTTGTGCTCACGTTGCTTTTACTGGGTGTTTTTTCTTTCCCCATCTTCAGGTCTCCCCAGTGCTGATGGAATGTCAGAGCCATGTCCCAATGTTAACTAGTTTTCTGCTTGGTTCAACAGCATTTTTCTACCCTTTGATCTGTTTTTCTTTCTTTTTTTTTT
>NW_011246285.1:0-569 GCF_000146605.3 Meleagris gallopavo
TCAGCCCCCTGTTTCGAGGTGGTTTTTGTGATCATTGATCTGATGTAGTCAGGGTGTTACTGGGAGCGTTGCTCACTGTCTTGCCGTGCCAGGCCAAGGGAGGAAAGGTGGGGAGAGAGAAAGAAAGGGAGAGGAGGGGAGCGACACCTCCCCTGCCATTTCTCTTGTCCCAGCAGGCTCCAGTTGAACATCTGCCTTTCACCTGTGATCGGTGCTGGAGGAGAGCAGCCAAAGGCTACCGTGCATCCATCTCAGGTTGCTTGGGCAAGCAGCCAGGAGAGGGCAAGGGGCAAGAGATGGGAGTGCAGGGGGCAGCGGGATGCCCTCGTCCAGCATTTGTGTGCTGGGGGCAGAGAAGCTGCTGAGACTGGAGTTTCTCTCCTCTGTGAGCTGCTTCCCTGGGCCTTGGCTGTTCCCAGCGAGGAGCTCTTGGCTTGCAGGAGCCTGTGCCCTTTGCAGAGGTGTATTTCAGCAGGGAGGAGCGAGCGCCCTGCTGGGATGCGATGCTGGAGACGTAGCGGTGCGTGGCCTCGCTGGGTGAGGGCTTTGCTGCCGTTCCTTCTTGCTCG
>NW_011246286.1:0-325 GCF_000146605.3 Meleagris gallopavo
GACCTTGGAGTGGCCTTCCAGTACCTGAAGGGCCCTACAGGGAAGCTGGGGAGGGACTTTTTTATCTGGGCAGGTAGCGACAGGACAAGGGGAAATGGCTTTAAACTGGAAAAGGGAAGATTTAGACTACACATCAGGAAGAAATTTTTTTACTGTGGGGATGGGGAGACACTGGAACAGGTTGTCCAGCAAAGCTGTGAATGCCTCCTCCCTCCAAGCATTCAAAGCCAGGCTGGATAGGACTTTTTCAGCAACCTGATCTAGAGGGAGGTATCCCTGCCTATAGCTCAGGAAAGAACTAGCTCATCTTAAAGGTCTCTTCCAC
>NW_011246287.1:0-456 GCF_000146605.3 Meleagris gallopavo
AAACAAACAAACAAACATACGAAATTAAAGATAAAATAGAAATCAAAAATAAATAGACGAACAAGTACACACATAAACAAAAAAAAAATCCAATCCAATCCAATCAATCAATCAATCAATCAACAAATCGCGAAACCGGGGACGGGACGGGACGGGACGGGGCGGGGCGGGACGGGGACGGAACACCTAAAGATCGATAAAACGAAATTAAAAGGGGAAAAATCGATAAGAAATAAAACACGAGGAATGAATGAATGAATGAATGAATGAATGAATGAATGAATGAATGAATGAATGAATGAATAAATAAATAATAAATGAGCGAGCGAGCGAGCGAGCGAGCCGATAAATAAGCAAGCAAATAAATAAATAAAATAACAACAATAAGTAACAATAAAACAACATTTAAAAACAAAGAGACAAATACGCGGGCACGTAAATAAATAAAAATAAAAA
>NW_011246288.1:0-571 GCF_000146605.3 Meleagris gallopavo
TGTCCTGGGGGAGAGCTCAGGACATGAAATGTGGGGAAAGTGTGAGGGTTTCCGCTCTGCAGTGCTCCCCACGGACAAAGGCCAGACCCCAGGGCAGAGCCCGGCCCTCAGCCCAGAGGAACAGATGGGCAGTGCCGGTGCAGCCTCTCCCTACCCAACGGGAAGTGGAAGCAATCCTCCTTGTCCTCTGATGCTTACACACCAGAGACGGAGGTACCCACTGATGAAAAAGGGAAATCTCTTGGCTCCATGAAGCGTGCTGTGAGATCATCTGCACTGCAGATGACAGTAACCTGCGGCACTGTCTCGGTTCTTCCAGGGGTGGATCTTGGGAAAATCACAAAGGCTGCTGTTGGCAAGGAGCTGCAGAAACGCCACATCCCAGTGGTTGCTGTGGTCTCAGCTGCGCTGCTGTCCGTGCTGACGCTGGCCTGTATTCCTATGCTATGGATGTGGAAAAAAATATCTGTGAGTTGACTTTTCCCCAGGACACTGTATCGCTGCATTTGGCTACAAGCACTTGTGGTGACAGGATCCCGATGGCCAAATCAGCTGCTGGCAGTACACTGCC
>NW_011246289.1:0-450 GCF_000146605.3 Meleagris gallopavo
TCTCCCAGAAAGGACGCTTTTTCCCCCCAAAGTACACCGTTGGCTTCCAAAAAGAACACATTCTCCCCAAGAAATACCACCCTTCTCCAATACAATGACATTACCTCCCAGTAATGCTACCTTGGGCCCAAACATTGGACAGCTTCTCCCACAACTACTACTTTTCCATCCAAAAGAGGACATCTTCTCCCCAAAGAATGCTATTTCCTCCCGGAAACAAAGCAGCTTTCTCACAAATGGGTGCATTTTTCCGAACCAACTATGCTACTCTCTCCCAGAAAGAGCACTTTTCTGACAAGTACCTTCCCTTTTCTCTCAAAAATACTGCTGGACACTCCTACAAGAGGACATTTCTTCCCATCTACACCCCGTTTTCTCCCCCAAAGGACCCCCTTTTTACACCTACCAAAAATACCACACTTGCCCTCCAAGAGAAGTTCAGTCTTTCCC
>NW_011246290.1:0-451 GCF_000146605.3 Meleagris gallopavo
GTTGTACATGTAAAGAACATGTTGGGAAAAGCAGTTTGGGTTCTTCCAGCTTCTGGAAAGGGCAACCCACTCCGTGGTACTGTTTTTGCCCAGGGACCTGGGTCCACTTGGTGGGTAATGCAAAAAACGGGGATGTTCAATGTGTACCACAAGGAAACTTGATGCTGGGGGAGTGCAGTCGATAATTCTATGTATATGTGTGTGTGTGTAATGCATTTTAATCATCTTTTTCGCTTATATATGTATATAAATTAAGCATGATGTAGTGATGTAGAATAAGGGGTGGAATGTCATGGTTTTATATTATTTTTTTTTTGTTTCGGTTTGGTTCTCAGTATTCCGCATCAATACATCATGTAGTATACTGGGAGTTAAAGTGTTAATGCTCCAATTCCAGGCACCTATCCCTATACGTTACAGAAGTCATGGGATCTGACCCTTCCGGGGTGGG
>NW_011246291.1:0-545 GCF_000146605.3 Meleagris gallopavo
AAATCCATTGTCACTGAAGTAAGTTTTAAAAGCAAAGAAAATTGTAGAGAATGAGCAATGTTGGATGCCAACACCCCGGCATCTGGGACGGTGGGCTCCCGTATCAGAGCAGAGCTCTAAGGCTCAGGCAGCGCGTGGGCTACAGCTGAGCTCTGGGAGGCCTGCTGTCAAAGAGCCCTGCCCAAGAGGTGGCAAGGAGAGCCGTCCCTCTAAGGACCTCCAAAGCTCACCTCATCTCCTGCCACCCATCCGGTGTGGCTCTGGGCGAGGTGCTCCTGGCATGCCAGAAGACCTTCAGAAGTCCCTGGATTGCACCTCTTCCACACCCACGTGGGAAACCCAAACAGAGCAGAAGCTGGGGAGCACCTCCGGCTCCTTCCCCTCCACGGGCCTGCAGTCTGCCCGTTCCTCCAGCATGTCCCAATTGCCCTGCCCAGACCAGGAGCTCGGCGCCCAGGGGCGCGTGTCAAGGCTGTGCTGCCCAGGCCTGAGGAGCTCAGGGCACCTCCTCCCAGCCCAGAATCTAGAGGTCTCTGCTAACCTCA
>NW_011246292.1:0-459 GCF_000146605.3 Meleagris gallopavo
CCTTTCAATACCTAAAGGAAAGAACAAGGGAAAATGGAGGTGAAATCTAAGGAAAATGTCTTGTACAGTGAGGGTGCTGAGGCAGCGGCACAGGTTGCCAGAGACATGGTGGATGTGCTGGCCCTTTCAAGGTGAGCCTGGCTCAGACTCTGAGCAACTTGATCTAGCTGTGGATGGTCAGCATGGGGGGAGTCGGATCACATCGCAAACCTACCTGCATACAAGCAGCGCACCAACATGGGGTGCATGATGTTCATTACCTGCTGGACAGATCTCACACCACTGACTGGAGGAGCCCAGGCAATCCTTCAACTCCATCAGGCTGCAAAATGAAATCAGAAGAGACGCAGAACATAATTTACAACACAACAAGGATGACACACAATGACCCTTAAAAAAACACCCAACCGCATGGATGCAATTAGCACATAGCCCTATTAATTACAGCCATCCAGCTTG
>NW_011246293.1:0-325 GCF_000146605.3 Meleagris gallopavo
TGGTGTGCGGCCCCATGTGCAGCACTGTGTCCAGGCCTGGGCTCCAGCACGGGAATGATGTGGAGCTTTTGGAGCAGGTCCAGAGAAGGGCCACGAAGATGATCAGAGGGCTGGAGCACCTCTCTTAGAAAGAAATGTTGAGGGAACTGGGATTGTTTCTGTGGGAGAAGAGAAAGCTCTGGAGATAGCTCATGACAGCCTTCCAAGACTCGAAGGGAGCGCATAAGCAGGAGGGGGCAACGGGCTGTTTAGGAGGGTGGATAGCGATAGGACAAGGGGGAAATGGTTTTCAAGTGAGACAGGGGAGGTTTAGGTTTGGTTATTA
>NW_011246294.1:0-372 GCF_000146605.3 Meleagris gallopavo
AAGGACCAATAGTCCCCCACACTCTCAAGTGAAGGAAGCAGCTTCCAGGTCCAAATACCTACCAGCCCTTAAGTACGCTCAGGGTTCCCTGCTAAGAAAGAGAGAGAGCAGCTCCACAATGGAGGAAGAAAAAAAAAAACAAAAAAAACAAAACACTCACTCCATCACCAAAGAACAAGGCATACTCCGAAAGGAAGCACTCCCAGGTTCAGATGCTGCCCCTACTCTTCCCAGCCCTTAAATGGGATCAGGGAGGGTGGAGCCTGGCTCTGCCCCACTCCACAGCCAAACTGCCCCCAGCTGTGCTCGCAGGGCTGCACCCCGCCCCAGGTGTTGCCACAAAAACAGGAGGCAAGGGAATGCCAGGCAAAG
>NW_011246295.1:0-336 GCF_000146605.3 Meleagris gallopavo
GCTGCATTCAAAGAGGAGCGACCAGCAGGGAGAGGGAGGTGATTGTCCCCCTCGACTCGGCTCTGGTGTGCGGCCCCATGTGCAGCACTGCGTCCAGGCCTGGGGCTCCAGCACGGGAATGATGTGGAGCTTTTGGAGCAGGTCCAGAGAAGGGCCACGAAGATGATCAGAGGGCTGGAGCACCTCTCTTAAGAAAGAAATGTTGAGGAACTGGGATTGTTTCTGTGGGAGAAGAGAAAGCTCTGGAGTATAGCTCATGACAGCCTTCCAAGACTCAAAGGGAGCGCATAAGCAGGAGGGGGGCAACGGCTGTTTAGGAGGGTGGATAGCGATAGG
>NW_011246296.1:0-384 GCF_000146605.3 Meleagris gallopavo
AGTGGGCGATATTGGGTGTCACTGTCACCAGGTGTCACCGTCACTCAAGTGTCACCGTCACGCAGGGTCCACCCCACAGACCACATTGTTCCCACGGGGCGGGGTGCCACCCCTTACTTTTGTAATTAAGGTTTATTAAAGGACCTTAATTAAGGTTAATTAAGGTTATTATAAGGAGGGATTGGGGGATGCCCCCCCCACAGCCCCCCTGCAAATAATAAAGGGCAGAGGAGCAGCTGTGGGGCTCCACGTCTCACAGTGGAGGGGGAACTTTGAGGACAGAGGTCACTGCACTTCTCTTTTAAATGTATGACACGTGAGGCACTTACTAGAATATGCAATTAACCCTGAGTTCCTAAAATCAGGATGTATTTCTCTCCTCGG
>NW_011246297.1:0-531 GCF_000146605.3 Meleagris gallopavo
TCTCAAATTACTAGGTGACTGTGTCTGCCAGTTCCCTCAAAGCATAGTTGTACACTGAATTCCTCTTGGGAGAGCCATAATCAATATCCTCCAGCAAGATGGGAACTTGTCGTTTTTCCACAGACCCCAGGATTACATGAGTAATTTTAATCATTTCTCCAATCCAACAATTATTACAATTTTCAACAAGTTTCCTCTGCAATTTCCATAACTGACTACACCATGTCTGGAATGTGTGGAATGTGCGAATTGCCTTCATACACTCGAACACACACACTGCTGCAGCTACAAAAGAAGAAACAAAGCTTAACATAGTCTGCAGATCCACCACGTACAAACACCATGGAGAGAGAAAAAAAAATAAAAAGCTACGGACACTGCTACAATAATAATCACATACCCATGTTCACATACAAAATCGCAATGCTGGCAACCATAATGCAACACAATTATCAATAAACGTACTTTTGGGAAAATATAGAACCTGGAGGTCTTGAATCTCTCAAAGCACCCCTTTTAACAGGACTCAAA
>NW_011246298.1:0-496 GCF_000146605.3 Meleagris gallopavo
AAAAGCCTTCTTCCTACATTAAAAGCACAGTTTGAGATGGTACATGTTTTCACACTAAGAGTTGCTTTTGCCCCTGTCTTCATAGGTTATCAGCGTCAGCTGCTCTACAAACATGATGATGGCTCCTACAGTGCCTTTGGGAAGTCTGACACCCAGGGCAACACATGGTGAGTGGCCAGAGTTGGAGCTGTCATCCCAAACCTAGCATCCATTCTATTTCCTGGATGTGACATATGTGCTCTGCCCACAGGCTGACAGCTTTTGTGGCCAGGTCCTTTGGGCAGGCCAGCTCTTACATTTACATCAGCAAAAATCATGTGCAAGATGCTGTGCTCTGGCTGCAGAAGCATCAGTTATCCAACGGTTGCTTCCAGAGTGTGGGGAAGCTCTTCAATAATGACTTGAAGGTATGACTAATGGCAATGGAAGTAGGAGTTGGGGAGAAACACGGATATGGGGACGGGGTCACTTCTCCAGGCTCTTCTGCTGTGCACAG
>NW_011246299.1:0-468 GCF_000146605.3 Meleagris gallopavo
CCAATCCTAGAAAGAAAGAAGAAAGCTTCACATGCAGGACTGAACAACGTTGCTTAAAAACACAAACTCTTGGTACTAGAAATTCCATGACATGGACAGCACTCTGCCAAAGCCTGTTTGGGAGCCTACCTCTTCTTTCGGCATCACACGTGGTCACAAGAGTGCATTTGGATCCGGGAAACTCCAACCAAGCGCCAACGGGCAACATGGAAGAGAGAGAAGAAAAACAGATCAAAAGGGTAGAAAACGCTGTTGAATCCAAACAGAAAAGACGACGACGTTGGCACATGGCACTGACATTCCATCAGCACTGGGGAGACCTTAAGATGGGGAAAGGAAAAGCACCCAGTGAAAGCAACGTGAGCACGAGGGACATCCGACACCAAGCCCCAGAGGACCTCAGCGAGCGTGTTCAACAGGACACGTCAGGGACCAACGTACCTCGGCACAGAGACTAAGCGTTGGATA
>NW_011246300.1:0-490 GCF_000146605.3 Meleagris gallopavo
AGTTCTATCTCCTCGCTGACCGCAAAGCCCCCTGGGGAAATGCAGCTCTTCTTCTCCTCTCGGACAGGCACCCGGAACTTGAGCATCAGCAGTCGAACCCCCAGTGCATTTACATGATGTTATGATGTGGAATACTGATAATGAAAAATCATGAAACCATGACAATCCTGCAGCCAGTCCTTCATCCGTCAAACAGCCCACCCATCAAACACGTCTCTTTCCAGCTTGTAGAGAAGGATGCTGCCTTGTCAAAGGCCTTACTTTAATCCAGAGAGATGACACCAGTGGCTCTCCCTTGTCCACTGAGGTAGTGACACCATCACAGAAGGCCACCAGGTTGGTCAAGCAGGATTTGCCCTTGGTGAAGCCATGCGGGTTCTCCTGTATCGGCTCCTTGCCTTCCGTGTGCCTCAGCACTGCTTCCAGGAGGATCTGCTCTATGATCTTCCCCGGCACAGAGGTGAAACAGACAGGCCAGTAGTTCCCGGGG
>NW_011246301.1:0-526 GCF_000146605.3 Meleagris gallopavo
CTGAGGCGAGCAATGAGTCAGCCACGGGAGCACAGGTGAAGGCAATTCAGCTGTGCTGCAGGAAGGGGTGGAGCCTGGCTCCACCTCTCCTAGACCCATTTAAGAGCTGACTGCCAGTGGGGAAGGATCTCTCTCTGGAGATCCGCTCCATCAGGAGTTCGTCTGGCGAGCCCAGGACAGGGTGAGTGACTTTCTCTTCTTTCTCCAATATAAATGCTATTAGCCGAGCTCCTGGATATGGATCTATACCATCTGTATATCCATTGATTAAACAATTGGCGAGCCAGGCAATTGTTTGATGTAAATCCACTTTACATCATGTCTCTTTTATGGGGTTTCTATAAATGGGTCAAGGGGGTGAACACCATTCCCCTAGTTAAAATGATCCCCGGGCAGATCCCAGGGTTTCTGGGATCTCCTTCTTATCAACTGGCAACTATAATTGAGAAATGGGGTCCCCTGCGTACTTTGGGGAGTATTTTCCCCCAGTACGCCTTTAACAGAATACTTTCAGGGACTGGACAAA
>NW_011246302.1:0-437 GCF_000146605.3 Meleagris gallopavo
AAGCAAAACTACGAGAAGGAATAGAAAGAAAAAGCAAAGACATACAGTGCAATATCATGGCAAAGCAAAGGATTCAGACAAAGAAAGGGTGGAAAAAACAAGCGAATGCAAGAGGAAGTAACTGCAAAGAAAATCTAACCAAGCTGAAGAGAACAGTGGAAAGCAAAGAAAAAAAACCATAAGGAAACTAAAGAAAAACAAAAGAAAACAAAGGAAAACAGCGACATTCAAAACAAAAACAAACAAAAACTAAAAACAAAAAAGTAAAAATTAAATAAAAAGGACAAAAACAAAACAAACAAACAAAAGAAAACAGAAAACCTAAAAAAGACAAAGAACAAAGAAAGAGTTAAAAAACCGAAGAATAACAAAAGGAAGACAAACCAGGCAAAACACATAAAACAATAGAAAAGAAAAACAATGACAAAAAAGAAAAT
>NW_011246303.1:0-487 GCF_000146605.3 Meleagris gallopavo
AGTAAGGACTGGGCATCTTCTGACCCACCGAGGGAGAGTTTTGGGAGAAAACTAGGGGAAAAAAAAAAAAAGTATTGAACTTTGAGTTGTTACTCAAACGTAACACTTCCCTGAAATCACACAGCTCACGTACCTTGCAGCTGTCAGTTGGTGAGAACAATAACTCTCTAGGTAGTGGAATAGAATATTTTACTCCTGAACCTGCAGCTTTTCCTCTGGAAAGATCCTCCTCTTCACTTCAACTGCTCGGAAAGCGTCTTCAGTTTTGCCTTCAACTGCATCCAGCACTGCAAATGCTACATGAGCCTCTTCTTCATAGGCTGCAACCTGAAAGACCTACAACCAAAGCAGAAGACAATTCATACCTAACATATAGATGGATACTTAATCAGCTGGGGCATGCCAACATCCAGGAAGTAATCGGGTAGGAGGAGGTTAATGACATTACTCATTTTCCTCTTTGTCAAGAAAGTTGGTGTCAAGGGAG
>NW_011246304.1:0-439 GCF_000146605.3 Meleagris gallopavo
TTTTTCACTTCTAACCTGATTTAGAAATTATTCTCCCTGCTAATATTCTGTGATTCAATGCAGTATTGAAATATGTAGTTAAAAAAACCAAACCACCACCACCAACAACAGAACAACCTTCTGGAAAAGTAAAATTACTGTATCTAAAAAGCTTGCTGATATAAATATTTAATACCCCAATGGGCATCACAGCACTTTCAGCAAGATTCATGAGCATCTGATGTGCCAAAAATAATTCTGCAGTCTTACAATTGGGTGACCTTAATAATTGCTAAGAAGTGGTT
This sequence comes from Meleagris gallopavo, assembly GCF_000146605.3. NCBI lineage: Eukaryota > Metazoa > Chordata > Aves > Galliformes > Phasianidae > Meleagris > Meleagris gallopavo. The sequence continues at coordinate 285 of NW_011246304.1, forward strand.
GTCCGAGTACCTTTCGTAGCCCTGAAGTGAAGAGAACACTTTAGCGGTGACTCCTCCATTATTTCCTCCTTTCTCCCTCATCTCTTTTTTACCTGAAAGTCAATGCTTTTGTGGCTTTTCCAATAGGCTGCATAGGAGGAGAATTTGCATATTAG
>NW_011246305.1:0-433 GCF_000146605.3 Meleagris gallopavo
CCTTCTGGGTTTCCCAGGTGGGTCCACGCCTCGTGGGCATCCTTGCCTCTTGCCTTGTGCTGGCCGGTCGGCTTTTCCTCTGCTGGCTGGGTGGATCCATGCCCGGTAGCTACCCTTCCGTCCTCCTTGGCATGACTGGCAGTGCTTTGCCTTCCTCCAGAGAGGTGTTTTGTTCCAGCTGGCAGGGACAGCCTCCTTCTGGGCTGGTCGACCCTGAAGGTGCGTGTGTGGTGGAGGCAGCAGCATGCCCAGTAGCTACCTTTCCTCCTCCCGGGCACGGATGCCAAGATGTTGGCCTCCTGCAGACTCGGTGGTCATCGGTGCTTCGCCATGACCGTGTATTCTTTGCTTTTTCATGTTGCTGCAGAGGCTGCTGCTGCTGCATGGGTTGATGTTGGTTTCCTCGGTTGGTTTTCCGTGTTGTTTTTCTGTG
>NW_011246306.1:0-510 GCF_000146605.3 Meleagris gallopavo
TTTAGGTCAGTGTGGGTGCCCTTTCCAGTACATCACTCCACAAGAACTCTTCCTATCATCTAAGTGATAAAGAGTTGCTCATTGTTGCAAATGAGCTATGGAAAACTTCCAATTTGGAAAAACAAGAGGAATGAGGTCATGAATACTGCTAACTTCATTCCCCGAGGGTCACGAGACTACCAACCAACACCAAAATCACTGAGCATGTGTAAAGAGGCAGGAGCCAATGTTAATGATTTTAGGTCTGGAGGGATCTGGCCGAGCCACTTTCTCTGTGATTGGTGATAAAGGCTTTCCTTGCTCTTGGGTCCTAGTGGGAAAAGATTGCACAGTGCTTTGGCCTTAATATGGCACCAATCCAGTTCCTCATAAGATAAACTGAAGAGTGTAATGATGGCCTTAGAAATATGTATCAAGTAATCTTTTTCTAGCAATTATTCCTCTCGTATGGAAGGATCTTATGTGATCCCCAGGTGTCTGGAGAAGAAGGATCAAAACATGATATCTCCT
>NW_011246308.1:0-510 GCF_000146605.3 Meleagris gallopavo
TTGTGTATCAACTGGAGAACCCTGTCAGGACTAGCACAGAGCCTGGCAGACTGGTCTCAGTGCACAGGGCTGCCAGTACTCCCAGCAACCACTGCCAGTGTCCAAAGGCCACCCAAAGCTGAGGTTGAGGTCCCTGACTCCAGCTGACTCCTAACACCCTGCTGTTACCTTTTTGCCTTTTCTAGGTTTCTGCCAGCCCATGGCCGATGAGCCTACCTCCCCAAAGAAGGCAAAGAACATCCTGGAGCACCTCAATGTGGAAAGCTGGTTCTCATCTCCTGACCCCGAGTGGGCCACTGTAAGGGTCATCCCTGAGGAGGAAATGACAGAGCACAACCTCCTTGCTGTTCGAGTCATGGTCACCAGTGATGGAAGCAGGTACTTGAAAACAAAGTAGAACCTTAAAAAAAAAAGGACAACAAGAGGAGGAAAAAAGAGAAAACAGAAAAACTTCTACAGAAAAACAATTGTCTTTACACAGCCATAAATCCCACCAGGCATATGACTCAC
>NW_011246309.1:0-533 GCF_000146605.3 Meleagris gallopavo
AAAACCACTCAGCATATTCTCAGGAGGATCAACAATTGCTAAAACACTAGCATATAACAGGAAAAAATACCTTCTGATTTCTTAAAATAACTGCTATTTCTTGCTTTGTTGACTATTTCTCTACTAATATATATTTTGTGGATTTCAGATTTCAGCCATTAATAAATACCTGTAATGAGACTCCTTTTGTTTTGAATGATACTATGTGAATATACAGAACCATACATCATTCACACATCAGTCTCAAAACCAAACAATGCTACATGAAAGGTGCAGAAGTCCCCTGTTGCTGGGGAGCTGTACTAGATGACTTTTAAGGCTCCCTTTCAACTCAAATGATTCTATGATTCTATGATTCTATGATTCCATGATTCTAAAGTATTTAAAAACTACAGTCACTGACTATGTGGTGTCATCATATGCGCCTGACTGAATGAATGCTTTGGAGTAAAAAAGAGTCAAGTGCCTCTGAAAACTACACTCTAAATATCTTCCTTTTTAACAGTGATCAACTCGAGTGCTGTACTCTTCTG
>NW_011246310.1:0-495 GCF_000146605.3 Meleagris gallopavo
TACAGACAGCTGCGAATTCAGCCTCCTGCACTACCTGCGAGTGGGGGTTTTTGTTCCGCAGTCCTGAAAGGATCTCTCCCTCTTTCTTAAACGCTCTCCCAGAGAGCACTACGTCTGTCGTTCCTCGAAATTGCAAATGCCTTATTAGAGCTTGCTTTCCCTTCCACTCTTTTCCTGTCTGAATGCAGATGTGCAGCAGTGGAGAACCTCACTGGGACGAATTTTGCCTCGAAATAAAGGCAGAGACATAGTATTCAGAGCTAGTCGAGTGCATTCTGCATGTAGCCAAGGCGAAGTGCAAACCGCTCCTTTCCGATGTGCGCACAGGAGCCCGCTCACTCGTCGGAGAAAAGCAGCCGGCTGAAGTGGCCCGTTCTGGGCAAGCGAGGAACACGAGACCGCTGCTGACGGCTGAAAGCGGCGTTCGGGGAGAAGCGTGATTTCTCGGCCAGCAACGGCATAGTCTCCGGAGCTGTTCAGAGGGAATGCCGCTCT
>NW_011246311.1:0-447 GCF_000146605.3 Meleagris gallopavo
GGAAAGACAAAGAACACACAAATAGGAAACAAAGACAATGCAAAGCAAGCAAAAGCCTAACTACAGAAAAACAAATGAGAAATTGCAAAACAAGGATGGAGAGCAAATCAAAGCAAAGCGAGGATGAGAAATACAAGAGGAAAGCCAATGAATTCAATACACTAGCATGGCAAAGCAAAGAATCCTAGCAAAGTAAAGAGAGAACAAAGCTCACCAGTGCTTAACAATGGAAAGAAGAACCAAATTTAACAGCAATGCAAGGCCTGCACACTAACAAAAAACAAGAGCAAACAAAAGCCAGGAAAAACCAGCAAAAGGAAGAATGAGTAAGTAATAAAAAGACCAAGGAGAGCAAAGCAGAATCACTTGAAATCCTCACAAAACAGAGGGGAATACGCTCAGGAAAGGAAAAGACAGTTCCAAGAATAGAAACAAAAGGGAAAATAA
>NW_011246312.1:0-471 GCF_000146605.3 Meleagris gallopavo
TACACAAACAACCGAATGCTACTCTGTACTTACTGATAGGATGTAGGAATCTTTTGCTTTATGATAACTAAAAAGAAACAAACAAACAAAACCTTAAATGTCAGTATTCTGTTTTGTATGTTAGATTCTTAAATAACTTGTTAAAAGAAATAGTAAATGTGGCTACTAACAGCATCGAAAATATTGCCGTAATAATATTACCTGTTGTCAGGAGAGACACATGCTATGTCATGTCACCTTGGGGTACAGGTAGAGCATAGAGATGTTTGCAGTGCAAAGCAGTGTCTGACATCAATTTTGAAGTCTGTGGCTTGTGTTTTAGAATTAAGGATGGACTTGTGTGCCTTAAAAGGCATCATTCTTTTCTGACTAAGTTCATTAGTCTAATGACAGATGTAGACGTTATCTCTATACGAACACATGTAGATTACAATGAAAAGAAAAAACCTATTCTTTTCAGAACTCTCAAAA
>NW_011246313.1:0-553 GCF_000146605.3 Meleagris gallopavo
GCCGGAGTCTCTCATCAATTACAGTGCCAAAGCCAGGTACGGATGTTACATTTGATGGTGCAGGGAAGCAGAGTGGAGTCTTTTTGGGGTGTGTTCCGTGTTTAATAGCTCCCTTATCCATCCCATGTTATCCTCTGTGCTGATGATCCTTCGTGCATACCACGGGGACCAGGGCCCCATCCAACCTGGCCTTGGACTCCTCCAGGAATGGGGAAAATCCATTTTTGTATGTACTTGTTGGTAATGTTCTTCCCGTTTTGATGTGCTCTGTAGAATGTGTTGTGCTCAGCCTTGTCCAACTGAGCCAAACCTGGAATGACTGGAATGACCTGGTTTCTTCTTTTTGTTGCGCAGTGCCAAAGAAACGCGGCAAGCTCGTCACCTTCCTTCGTTCCTTGGTGAAGGCCCGCCCAAAGAAACCAAAGGAGCGGGAGACGGAGAAGGAAAGGGTGTTTGGCTGTGACCTGGGAGAGCATCTTCTCCACTCTGGTCGTGATGGTAAGGGAGATCTTCCTCTGCTGGGAGTCTAAAGATGAAAGGGAGATCATACGTA
>NW_011246314.1:0-511 GCF_000146605.3 Meleagris gallopavo
TTGGTTTGCTCTTTGGTTATTGTTAGTATGCTGGCCTTGCATTGCTGTTAAATTTTGGTTCTTTCTTTCCATTGTTAAGCACTGGTGAGCTTTGTTCTCTCTTTACTTTGCTAGGATTCTTTGCTTTGCCATGCTAGTGTATTGAATTCATTGGCATTCCTCTTGTATTTCTCGACCTCGTTTTGCTTTGCTTTGCTCTCCATCCTTATATTGCAATTTCTCATCTGTTTTTTCTGTAGTGAGGCTTTTTTGTTTGCTTTGCATTGTCTTTGTTTCATAGATTCTTTGTCTTTCCAGCTCCTTTCTTTGCGTGATCTTGTTCCTTGCTGCAAGCATTCCTTTCCTGTTCAGAGTATGTTTCTTGGCTTTGCTTTTCAGTTGCTCCTTTGCTTTCCATACTTTGCCTTGCCTTGCTTTGCCTCCCTTGTCTCCTTACCCATGCCATTCCTCTGGCCTTGCCCTTCACTTACCTGATGCTGTCTCTGTGCCTTGACTGTTGTGTTTTTTCCTT
>NW_011246315.1:0-512 GCF_000146605.3 Meleagris gallopavo
AATCATCACTCTGTTTCCATGAAATTTGTTGGGATCTCCATAAATGATTGATGTTTCTGCTCCAGTGTCCACTAATGCCATAACTCGCTGAGTATTTTGGGGGGACCAATAAATCGGTAATTCTACATAGAGCCTCCGGTGCCGCCTGGAGGCCCTAGCGGGACTAACATCCCCCGTCACGCCATGAACTGTGCTAGGGCCAATTCTTTTGCTTCCGATGGCTCAGGCGTCGTGGCCCGAGACACTTGAGGCGGCTTTTTTTTCCTATTAGGAACAATGAAGTCTTCTAGGTTCCATGCTGTTGTTGGTATCCTCTCTATAATTCTTACCCTTGGTTTCTTAGGGTAGTTTTGAAATGTTTGATTGTCCTTTAGCTGTCTCCAAAGCTGGAGAAGGACATGGTTGGGCTGGCGGTTAATCTTAGCAAATTGGACCGCAGCTCGAATTAGGTCATTAAACATTTGTTTTGGGAAACCCTTATGGGTCCCGATCGAGGAGCTCAAATAGCCGGC
>NW_011246316.1:0-556 GCF_000146605.3 Meleagris gallopavo
ACAAACACGAACCCAAGGATGGAACCCCTCTCCTGTAAGCAAGGAGAGCTGGGCTGTTCAGCCTCGTGGAGAAGTGAAGGCTCCAAGGGAACCTGGTAACAGCCTTTCAATACCTAAAGGAAAGAACAAGGGAAAATGGAGGTGAAATCTAAGGAAAATGTCTTGTACAGTGAGGGTGCTGAGGCAGTGGCACAGGTTGCCAGAGACATGGTGGATGTGCTGGCCCTTTCAAGGTGAGCCTGGCTCAGACTCTGAGCAACTTGATCTAGCTGTGGATGGTCAGCATGCGGGAGTCGGATCACATCGCAAACCTACCTGCATACAAGCAGCGCACCAACATGGGGTGCATGATGTTCATTACCTGCTGGACACATCTCACACTACTGACTGGAGAGCCCAGGCAATCCTTCAACTCCATCAGGCTGCAAAATGAAATCAGAAGAAATGCAGACCATTATTTAAAACACAACAAGGATGCACACAATGCCCTTAAAAAACACCCAACCGCATGGATGCAATTAGCACATAGCCCTATTAATTACAGCCATCCAGCTTG
>NW_011246317.1:0-500 GCF_000146605.3 Meleagris gallopavo
TTTGCTGAAATTTCCACTGCATTTCCTCTGCGTGTTCTTGGAGGAAGTGTCATAACAAGGGAAGGGCTTCAGGAGAAGATCACAGTTGTTGGAATGAGCACTGTTCGAGGAGAAAGGTTATGCCCAGTAGTAACAATATCACAGGTGTCACGTATGTGTGGGGTTTTTTCTAAGAAACATTGTCTGATCTGTCTGTAAATGGCTTGAGGATGAAGTTACATCCTATTACAAGACAAATACGATGTTTACAGGAGCGAATCATAACAAATTCAACTAGAGATCCAAGAGCACCTTGCTTTCCTTCTTCATGAAGTTGGTCATTGCCCAGAGCAGATCAGCTGATGATGTGCCAGGCGATAACAAGGGATGCAAAGTAAACCCAACCTTTCTTCCACATTATCATTGCCAACAGCATCAGCAATAATAATAATAAATTAAAAAAAAAAAAAGAACACTAGAAGAAAGTAGAGCCCAGCATGATTCAGAGCTTCACAAAAGGT
>NW_011246318.1:0-500 GCF_000146605.3 Meleagris gallopavo
AAAACCATCAAGTCACTGCAGATAATTTTATAGGGGAAGATTATTAAAAATACAAACTTGGGATTCAAACAATGCAGCAACATGAGGAAAGGAATTACAGAAAATTAAAATACTGCTGTATCAGTACACAAACTGAGATAGCACACATTTTGCATCCTGTGCACATTTCCAGTCATCCCATCTTGAAAAGGATAGCAGGCTTCCACAGCAAAGAAAGGGTAACAAAATTATCAGAGACTTGGAGAAAACAGTTAGTGTGAAGAGAAAGACTAAAATAGTAATCTCCGATTTAGAAAACCACTGAGATTGACAGCATCCAAATCTGAAGGGTGAGAAATGATTCCGTATTCATATCTCTTGTATCTAGGGGACCATTTTCAAGCAGAAGTTTTCAATCAAAACAACAACAATTTTTAAAAGCACATTTAATTATTTTTAAACAAAATTTGTGAATCAGATTTGGAACATCATAATTCCAGAAGATGCCATTAAGGCCAAAT
>NW_011246319.1:0-558 GCF_000146605.3 Meleagris gallopavo
TCAGGTCAGTCATCAGGCCAAACGTGGGCATAGTCATGACAATAGATTATCCTCCTGCCAAATTTTCAGTCTCTTGCAAAACCCAAGGGATTCTCAAGTCAGTGGCTGCAAGAATCAATATAGCACAACAACGTATTCCACCCTGTCTTACTTAAGCCATAAAGATCAATCATTTTGATTTCAATTAGTCCAGAAATGTAGGCAGAGGATTATCCCTAACGCAGTTGTTGTCAACCTGTATGCCAAATGTCAACGTGCATTTCAAGACATTTGATAGTCCAGGGAATTACTGGGGAGCTGCATGTAGGAAATGCACTAGGAAAAGATTGACCCATCAATATGTTGTGAATCAGAAAGAATCCGAAAGATTTCTTACAGAACAAAAGAGGAATCAGAGTAGGAAAATCAGTCCGTCACAACCAGCAATCTAGATTGCTGAGAATAGTAAGAATTCCTATTGTGTTCAAGCTGATCCTTCAGTTTTAGGCAACAGCATAAGCAAATGTAGCAACTGTAACAGCAAGATCCAGTAGCCCAGGCCAGACTAGTTGAGCATAT
>NW_011246320.1:0-504 GCF_000146605.3 Meleagris gallopavo
TATCAACCCACTGGAGTTAGGCAATTTATTTGTCTGGGGGAACAAGTCAGTTTTCCCTTGCCTTAAAGCAAAGGCTGCAAATGGTTTCACTTTGAAACAGTAAGTGACACCACTGCATCTCCCAGACAAGATGTTTCAGGAAGATTTAATTTTGTCAGCTACTGACAGACCTGAGGAGCATTCACCAACCATCTTCATTCGGTAGTGCTTTCTTTCAAGAAGATAGGCTTTGTGTCCTTTCTGTTCTTCTGGCAACCTATCATCATTCACAATCTCCTCTGCCTTCCTTTGGCAAAGCTAAGCAACAGCATTTGGATGAATAAGAATCAGTTGGAATGCAAGGAACGAAAAAGCATTTGGGTAACACAAGTTAGGAACCAGCCTCGGCAAGGTTCTGGTATGAAACCATATGCTTCATAGCTTCAAATGCTCGGAAAGCCGTCATCAGTTTGCCTTCAACTGCATCCAGCACTGCAAATGCTACATGAGCCTCTTCTTCATAGG
>NW_011246321.1:0-582 GCF_000146605.3 Meleagris gallopavo
AGCACCTGTCCCGTTAGCGGGGCCGCAGTCCCATTTGAGTTTGAGCGTTGCCGACGCCTTGGGTGACCAGGCCGGCTTTGTGCTGGGCGACCTCCCTGTAAGCAGGGCTCGGGTCTTTGCTGTTGCTGTAGTTGGCCTTTTGCCTTGCTGCTCCTTCGGCTGCCTGGGGAGCGTGGCCCCCTGTAACGGAGGGCGAGAGCCACCTCTCCGCACCTGAGTGGGAAATGGAGCTCGCCGGACCCCGAGGCCGCCCTGTAAGCAGGGTAGTGCCATTTCCCCGCCCCTCTTCCTCCTCCGGCCCCTCGGCATCGTTGCCTGGAGGTGGCGTGTCAATGCGACGGCCCCGTACTCGGGGTGCGCGTTGCGGCATCTGGCCTTTGGCTTTAGGTGGGAAGCCCCTTGGCACGTTGAGGTCTTTGGCCTCCGTGCAGGCTAGGGACAGGGTCACAGGCTCTTGTCTGTCCTTGCGCGGGCGCGTGTTCCGCTGGCAGCGTGACAGCCCCGTTCTCGGGGCGTGTGTCCCAAGCTGCGGAGCCCTCAGTCCCCCGAGCGGCCCGCCCGCCCTGTAATCAGGTGTGGGGA
>NW_011246322.1:0-315 GCF_000146605.3 Meleagris gallopavo
CTGCTCATGCTCAGACCAGGGCAAGCACAACCTCACATTTATTCAAGTTATTAACAAAGCATTCAACACAGCTCTTAAAGCCTTATTCATAGCACAGCTTCATAGCATCCAGGGATGGAGGAGAGAGGGAAGAAGAGCCTGTTGGAAAAATACTTTACAGTAGAAAACCTTTCCAGCTAAACAGCAGCCCTATAAGAACTTCTGTCAGAAGGGACAGGAGGGGAAAAGGAGACCGTATCAAGAAGTTACCCAAATGTTATTTTGGAGATCGCCTTAAGACTATTCTATATGAATAGATTTCTTCGTGTTTTGCTA
>NW_011246323.1:0-518 GCF_000146605.3 Meleagris gallopavo
TCTCAGTCTTCTTTTCTCAAGGCTAAACAGACCCAGTTTACTTAGCCTTTCTTCATAGGGGAGATGCTCCAGGCCCTTCACCATCTTTGTGGCCCTCCGCTGGACTCTTTCCAAGAGATCCCTGTCTTTTTTGTACTGGGGAGCCCAGAACTGGACACAGTACTCCAGATGAGGCCTTACCAGGGCAGAGTAGAGAAGGAGGATCACCTCCCTCGACCTGCTGGACACGCTCTTCTTAATGCACCCCAGAATGCCATTGGCCTTTTTGGCCACGAGGGCACACTGCTGGCTCATGGCCAACCTGTCGTCCACCAGGACGCCCAGGTCCTTCTCTGCAGAGCTCCTCTCCAGCAGCTCATCCCCCAAAAAAAAATCTGAAAGAAAACATTTGAAACGTGATATTTCAGGGGAGAATCCTGCAATTTCTGGGTGAAAATGGCGTATTTTTGGGGGGGGGAAACGTGCCGTTTCTGAGAGAAGATGTCCTATTTTTCGGAGGGAAAACCGGTATTTCTGTG
>NW_011246324.1:0-390 GCF_000146605.3 Meleagris gallopavo
CTTCTTGCTCCCTTGCCTTCAGTTCCCTGATGCTGTCTCTGGGCCTTGACTGTTGTGTTTTTTCCTTTGCAGGCTTCTGGAAGCGCAGCCAGCTGTCTAGGCGTTTGTGCAGTGCTTGCTGCATTTGCAGCTCCTTCTGGGCTTCCCAGGTGGGTCCACGCCTCGTGGGCATCCTTGCCTCTTGCCTTGTGCTGGCCGGTCGGCTTTTTCCTCTGCTGGCTGGGTGGATCCATGCCCGGTAGCTACCCTTCCGTCCTCCTTGGCATGACTGCCGGTGCTTTGCCTTCCTCCAGAGAGGTGTTTTGTTCCAGCTGGCAGGGACAGCCTCCTTCTGGGCTGGCGACCCTGAAGGTGCGTGTGTGGTGGAGGCAGCAGCATGCCCAGTAGCTA
>NW_011246325.1:0-327 GCF_000146605.3 Meleagris gallopavo
CTTTCTCCCAAAATATGCAGTTTTCTGCCAGGAACTGCTAGTTTCCCTCCCAACAAATACCTATTTTTCCTACAAAGAAATAGGTACGTTTTCCTCCCAGAAATACCGTTTTTTCAACCAGAAATATGACGTTTTCTCCGAGAAATAGTAGCTTTCTCCCAAAAATATGATATTCTGCCCCAGAAATTCCAGTTTTATCACCAAAGACTCTACGTTTTCACCAGAAATACCTATTTTATCCCCAAACATGACATTTTCTCCAGAAATACCAGATTTCTTCCCTTAAATATGACACCTTTTCCAAGAAATAGTAGATTTTCCCCAAAA
>NW_011246326.1:0-465 GCF_000146605.3 Meleagris gallopavo
AGCTCCAAATACCTACCAGCCCTTAAGTACGCTCAGGGTTCCCTGCTAAAAAACAGAGAGAGCAGCTCCACAATGGAGAAAGAAAAAAAGAAAAAATTAACTCACTCCATCACCAAAGAACAAGGCATACTCCAAAGGAAGCACTCCCCAGGTTCAGATGCTGCCCCTACTCTTCCCAGCCCTTACATGGGATCAGGGTGGGGTGGAGCCTGGCTCTGCCCCACTCCACAGCCAAACTGCCCCCAGCTGTGCTCGCAGGGCTGCACCCCGCCCAGGTGTTGCCACAAAAACAGGAGGGCAAGGGAATGCCCAGGCAAAGGCAAGGGCCAAGAGAACATGGAAGGAAATGCCAAGGATGACGGCCCAGACAATACGGCAGGGGAACGCCAAAAACTCAATGCCGACATGAATGTGGCAACACAAAGCCAAGGGGTCATTAGGCCAAGAGAATGGGGCAAGGAACAC
>NW_011246327.1:0-450 GCF_000146605.3 Meleagris gallopavo
AATAATGAACAGCTAAGGGGCACACTGAATAAAATATGCTTGAGAATTGGAAGGTTGTGGTTGACAGTTCTGACACTGTCCTCCAAAGAGCTGTTCTTCAAGTATTCCTTGTTTTCTCTCTGTCAGAAGGTGACGGGAGTGGCATCCCAGTGAAGCGCAGCCTTGCTGAAGCACTGGGGAAGAAGGTGGAGGTTGACAAAGGCACCAACGAAGGTGTACGGTACAGGTATGCAGCGGGCATTGCAAATTGATGCACAGATTTTCGACTTAGGCTTTGTGTTTCTTCTAACTAGCACGAGAACAGACAATACCTGGACATTCTTTCTATCACACTTAATTCCTTTAATTTATCCGCATTTTCATAAGAATGCTCTAGAAATGATTTAAAAGGAAAACGAAAGCAACCTGGTTCTGTTTCCTGGAGTGCTGAATCTCTTCTGATGGCTGCTA
>NW_011246328.1:0-543 GCF_000146605.3 Meleagris gallopavo
CCGGCCCTGGGCACACAGGCGTGCCTTCCTATTGGTTTCTGCTGATTCCTATAGGACTCCATTGACCGCTCTGAGGCCATACTGGTCCTTACTGGTTGTTACTTAGCCATACTGGACTTTTCTGGTCCATACTGGTGTGCACTCCTCCCAGTTGCGACTGGTTCCTCTGGGACTCCACTGACCACTACGAGGCCATATTGCGATTTTACTGGGCTGCAAAGAGTCATCTTCACTTCTCAGTTGCTTTACTTCAGTTAACTCCCATTCAATTAACCCCATTCACCCCCATTGGGTGACCCTGTGTTGGTTTCCTAAAATTTGGATCTGGAAGGTGACCGTTCCCTATGCCTATGATGCAGGCACAGAAGCGATGCGGGCACTCGCTGAGGTCACAGTGGTTGCCGGGCTGGGAGCGTTTGTGCCACAGCTGGGGAGCAGAGCCGGTGCTCTGGTGAGCGTGCTGCACACGGAGACTGAGCTCTGTGCTTTTCTTGAGAGAGATCACCCTGTGAGAGCCCACTGGAAGCACCACTGCGCATGTGC
>NW_011246329.1:0-463 GCF_000146605.3 Meleagris gallopavo
CTATTTTCTCCCGGAAACAAAGCAGCTTTCTCACAAATGGGTGGCATTTTCCAACCAACTATGCTACTCTCTCCCAGAAAGAGCACTTTTCTGACAAGTACCTTCCCTTTTCTCTCAAAAATACTGCTAGGCACTCCTCAACAGGACATTTTCTCCCATCTACACCCCGTTTTCTCCCCAAAGGACCCCTTTTCACACCAAAAATACCACACTTGCCCTCCAAGAGAAGTCAGTCTTTCCCACAATTGTCCACTTTTCTCCCACGTACTTGTCATTTTCTCCCAGAAATACCACATTTCACTTGGAAATTGGGCCTGTGCTTCCAAAAAGAATGATATTTTCTTCCCAGGCATACCTGTTTTCTTCAAACTACCGCACGTTTTCTTCCCAAAAAACGAACTAGATGACAAGACCAAATTGGACACTTGCAACCAAGAGTAGGACATCTTCTCCCACTAATACA
>NW_011246330.1:0-362 GCF_000146605.3 Meleagris gallopavo
ATTTCAGCTCCAGTTGGTGCTGGGTAAGGAGGGTCAGAGGTGGCAGGCTTGTCACAAGCAAGAAAAAGGACAAAGTCCATGTTCATTTTGCTTTTCTTTGAGCAGATTAAAAAGTTACATTTCTTGCTCATTGAGCTACAAACTGCAGCGTATTTTTAGAAGTGTGCTGAACACACAGGGTTCTAAATGGCTCTCTGGGAAGCAGATTCAAATCAGGGATGCTGGAATAAGTGTGAAATGCTCACCGATTGGGAAGGGCAGGGATGGAGGGCTGTGAAACTTGCTAGAAAGGAAAGATCAGCACATGGGCCGGCTGTGCATCAGGGCTACGTAGACATCGAAGGCGACGCGGTTTCAGCCGG
>NW_011246331.1:0-468 GCF_000146605.3 Meleagris gallopavo
ATGATGTTCATTACCTGCTGGACACATCTCACACCACTGACTGGAGGAGCCCAGGCAATCCTTCAACTCCATCAGGCTGCAAAATGAAATCAGAAGAGACGCAGAACGTAATTTAAAACACAACAAGGATGCACACAATGCCCTTAAAAAACACCGCATGGATGCAATTAGCACATGAATTACAGCCATCCAGCTTGAGATCCTCCAGAAAAGCAGAGCTCACAGCTCTGAAAGAAAGCAGGAATCACTCACCCCATTCTAAGGGCTCACCCCACACCCCAAAGGAAGCAGTCTCCAGATTCACATGCTGCTCTTACACCTAGCAGCCCTTCAGTGCACTTGCCATCCCCCAAAAAGCCAAGATCACAGCCCTGAAAGAAAAAAGAACCACTTACCCCATTCCAAGGACCAATAGTCCCCCACACTCTCAAGTGAAGGAAGCAGCTTCCAGGTCCAAATACCTACCAG
>NW_011246332.1:0-491 GCF_000146605.3 Meleagris gallopavo
ATCCCACGCAGAGTCCCAGAGGACTGCGGAGGTCACTCACCCCTTTTCCTCTGCCCTCTCCCTGCCTCCTCGGTAAAGGCACATGGCTGGCATCGCAGCGCCTGTGCCTTTCTCGCAGCGACTGGTATGCTGCGTCGTCCCACCAAGATGGTCTCCTGCCAGAGAAGAGAGGGAATGAGATGAGTCCCCGGTGCCCCAGGCGTGAGGCAGATCCAGGGCACCCCCGTTCATCCTCCTTGAGCTCATTCCCAGCTGCTCCGTGAAGCTGAGACCGATGCTTGCAGGATGGCAAGGGGCTGGGCCTGCCGGGGCAGTTCGTGGGCAGGCACAGCACCTGTGCCTGAGCGTCTGCAGAGCCGGGCAGAAGGACACCAACCTGATTGGAATTTGGATCCCCAGCGTGGTCATTTGGGATCGGAATCGCCTTTGCCTCCGCAGACGGGGCAGAAGAAACGCATGGTGGCAGCGTGCAGGGCGTGTTTCTGCAGGAG
>NW_011246333.1:0-571 GCF_000146605.3 Meleagris gallopavo
AGTTGGTCGAGCACGACCTCCCCTTGGTGAACCCATGCTGACTACTCCTGATAACCTCCTTTTCGCTCAGCTGTCTGGAGATGGTATCCAGCACAAGCTGTTCCATCACCTTTCCAGGGACGGAGGTGAGGCTGACAGGCCTATAATTACCCGGCTCTTCCTTCTTGCCCTTTTTGAAGACCGGAGTGACATTGGCTATCCTCCAGTCTTCAGGGACCTCCCCTGTTATCCAACACCTCTCAAAAATGATGGAGAGCGGTTCGGCAATGACCTCCGCCAACTCCCTCAGCACACCTGGATGCACCCCATCAGGTCCCATGGACTTGTGGACCTCAGTACTGCCTAGGCGCTCACGCACGTCCTCTTTCCTGACTAAAGGGAAGTCTCCCATTCCCCAGACCCTCTCACTAACCTCCAGGCTGTGGGATTCCTGCGGGAGAGCCTTTTCACTGCAGACGGAAGTAAAGAAGGCATTCAGTATCTCTGCCTTCTCAGCATCCGCCGTTACCACGAACCCCCCCCTCACCTTAGTAACGGGGCCCACGTTCTCTCTAGTTTCCTTTGCTGTACA
>NW_011246334.1:0-531 GCF_000146605.3 Meleagris gallopavo
TATCCTCATGTTTTGGGAATATCAGTGAGAAATTGCTAGATGCCAAACTACATCACAGATATCTACTTTCTCTCTTTCCACTAAAAAAATTAGGTACCCTAAGTACTTACCAACCAGACAAGACAGATACCTAGCAAACACTAGTTACAAAACAAGTATTTGCCTTTCAAACCCCAGCAGACTGACCTCAAAAACTGGACGTGGCTATTGAAAAGCAACTCTCTGTAAAAAGGAACTCTTTGTCAAGTTGTCAAGCAGAATAATCACTCAAAAATGAAATTGCTTTAGTTTTCTTCCTACTGAATTATACTTTATCTAATTAAAAAAAAAAAAAACCAACCACACACACAACAAAAAAAACCAGACAAAGCTAATGCCACCCCTACAAGAATACCAGACTTCTAAAGAGGAATTAAAAACCCAAAAACACTTAAGGTATCACAAATGTACTTAATTTCCAGCTCAATAAAATATTGGAATATCAATTTATTAAAAAGTTAAGTGAACTGTACATATGTAAACTGCAATACA
>NW_011246335.1:0-392 GCF_000146605.3 Meleagris gallopavo
CTGCAAATGCAGCAAGCACTGCACAAACGCCTAGACAGCTGGCTGCGCTTCCAGAAGCCTGCAAAGGAAAAACACAACAGTCAAGGCCCAGAGACAGCATCAGGGAACTGAAGGCAAGGGAGCAAGAAGGGCATGGGCAAGGAGACAAGGAAGGCAAAGCAAGGCAACGCAAAGACGGAAAGCAAAGGAGACACTCAAAGCACACCCAAGAAACATACTCTGAACACGACAGGAATGCCTGCAGCAACGAACAAGATCATGCAAAAGAAGGAGCAGGAAAGACAAAGAACCAACAAGTATGAAACAAAGACGACGCAAAAGCAAAACAAAAAAAGCCTCACTGCAGAAAAAGAACGAAGGACAAAACCGCAAATACAAGGAAGGAGAAGAAA
>NW_011246336.1:0-481 GCF_000146605.3 Meleagris gallopavo
GGCAACAAAATACAAAACAGAAAATAAATAATAACTAAAAAAATATGAAAGAAAACAGGAGAAAAAAGACTAAGAAAAATCAAAGCAAAACTACGAGAAGGAATAGAAAGAAAAAGCAAAGACATACAGTGCAATATCATGGCAAAGCAAAGGATTCAGACAAAGAAAGGGTGGAAAAAACAAGCGAATGCAAGAGGAAGTAACTGCAAAGAAAATCTAACCAAGCTGAAGAGAACAGTGGAAAGCAAAGAAAAAAACCGTAGGAAACTAAAGAAAAACAAAAGAAAGCAAAGGAAAACAGCGACACTCAAAAACAAAAACAAACAAAAACTAAAACAAAAAAGTAAAAATTAAATAAAAAAGGGACAAAAAACAAAAACAAACAAAAAAAAAAAACAAAGAAGAAAACAGAAAACCTAAAAAAGACAAAGAAACAAAGAAAGAGTTAAAAAAACTAGAGAATACAAAAGGAGACAAACCA
>NW_011246337.1:0-493 GCF_000146605.3 Meleagris gallopavo
AAGGATGGAGAGCAAAGCAAAGCAAAACGAGGTCGAGAAATACAAGAGGAAAGCCAATGAATTCAATACACTAGCATGGCAAAGCAAAGAATCCTAGCAAAGTAAAGAGAGAACAAAGCTCACCAGTGCTTAACAATGGAAAGAAAGAAGGAAAATTTAACAGCAATGCAAGGCCCCGATACCAACAAGAACCAAAGAGCAAACCAAAGCCAGGAAAAACCAGCAAAAGGAAAGAAAAGCGTAAAGTAATAATAAAGCCAAAGCAGAGCAAAGCAAAAAATCAACTTGAAATCCTCACAAACAGAGGGGAATACGCTCAGGAAAGGAAAAGCAGTTCCAAGAATAGAAACAAAAGGGAAATAAAACAACCCTGGAAAAAAACCCAATAGCATTGCAATGCAGAAGGAGCAGGAAACCAAGGCAGAAAGCACAGAAAAACAACATGGAAAACAAACCGAGGAAACCAACATCAACCATGCAGCAGCAGCAGCCT
>NW_011246338.1:0-502 GCF_000146605.3 Meleagris gallopavo
AGGGAACTGGGATTGTTTGTGTGGGAGAAGAGAAAGCTCTGGAGATAGCTCATGACAGCCTTCCAAGACTCGAAGGGAGCGCATAAGCAGGAGGGGGCAACGGCTGTTTAGGAGGGTGGATAGCGATAGGACAAGGGGAAATGGTTTTCAAGTGAGACAGGGGGAGGTTTAGGTTGGTTCTTAGGAGGCAGCTTTTCACGCACAGGGTGGTGACGCACTGGAATGTGTGCTTGAGAGTCACTTCCAGGATGATCTGCTCCATGATCCGTGACCAGCACAGAGGTGAGACTGACATGCTGGTAGTTCCCCGCGTCACACTTTCTATCCTTCCTAAGAGGTGTGCTGTCACCTTTTTCTCCTCAGCAAGGACTTGACCTGACTGCCTCGACTTGTGAAATACCATGGAGAGTGGCTCGGTGACTGCAGCGGTGAATTCCCTCGGAACTCTGGGACTCATCTCGTCAGGACCCAAAGACTCGTGGATGTTTGGGTCCTCAGGTGG
>NW_011246339.1:0-429 GCF_000146605.3 Meleagris gallopavo
GGATGTGCTGGCCCTTTCAAGGTGAGCCTGGCTCAGACTCTGAGCAACTTGATCTAGCTGTGGATGGTCAGCAATGGGGCAGTCGGATCACATCGCAAACCTACCTGCATACAAGCAGCGCACCAACATGGGGTGCATGATGTTCATTACCTGCTGGACACATCTCACACCACTTGACTGGAGGAGCCCAGGCAATCCTTCAACTCCATCAGGCTGCAAATGAAATCAGAAGAGACGCAGAACGTAATTTAAAACACAACAAGGATTGCACACAATGACCCTTAAAAAACACCACGCATGGATGCAATTAGCACATAGCCCTATTAATTACAGCCATCCAGCTTGAGATCCTCCAGAAAAGCAAGAGCTCACAGCTCTGAAATCAAGCAGGAATCACTCACCCCATTCTAAGGGCTCACCCCACACCCC
>NW_011246340.1:0-573 GCF_000146605.3 Meleagris gallopavo
CCGAAAATGGCATATTTTTGGGAGAAAGCGGGTATTTGCGGGTATAAAATGTCGTATATTTGCGATAAAACTGGCATTTCTTGGGGAAAATATCATATTTTTGGGGGAAAATCTACTATTTCTTGGAAAAGGTGTCATGTTTAAGGGAAGAAATCTGGTATTTCTGGGAGAAAATGTCATGTTTGGGGATAAAATAGGTATTTCTGGTGAAAAACGTAGAGTCTTCGGTGATAAAACTGGAATTTCTGGAGCAAAATATCATATTTTGGGAGAAACCCGTATTTCTTGAAGAAAATGTCATGTTTTGGGGGCAAAATCTGATATTTCTGGGAGAAAACGTCATATTTCTTGTAGAAAAATGGTATCTTGTGGGAGGAAACTGCAGTTCCTGGCCGAAAATGGCATATTTTTTGGGAGAAAGCGGCTATTTGCGGTATAAAATGTCGTATATTTGCGATAAAACTGGCATTTCTTGGAGAAAATATCATATTTTTTGGGGGAAAAAATGTACTATTTCTTGGAAAGGTGTCATATTTAAGGGAAGAAATCTGGTATTTCTGGAGAAAATGTCAT
>NW_011246341.1:0-595 GCF_000146605.3 Meleagris gallopavo
ACAGCCAGAGGACGGGGCGCTGTGACCTCACGGCTCTGCGATGCCGGCTGGAGGCTCCCCGCGGGCTGCTCCTCTTGTGATGCACTGCACCGGGGCCGGTGCTTACATCACAGGAACGCAGAACAGTGGAACGGGTTGGGTCGGAAGGGACAGTAAAGAACTTATCACCTCAACCCCAATGCCCTGGGCAGGGATGCCACCCACTGGGTCGTGCTGCCCAGCCTGGCCTTGAACACCTCCAGGGATGGAGCATCCGCAGCTTCACTTGGCAAACTTTCACAGTAACACCGAGAGGGCATTATTTCCAGTTCGGTGCACCCGTGACACCTCGGGCCATTGAGAAGAGATGCAATATGGACATGGGGTCTGGATCAAGGATGCTATTGCACAAGTTACCCACGCACGCGCAACGCGCTGCAATTAAGCACGCCGAGCGGGTAAAGCCTCTCCAGTATGGAGGACGGTGGCTGAAATGTAAACACAGGGAGGCTGACCTTCCCACAAACCCGCCAAGTCAAGTGTCACGTGCTTTCCTTTTGTTGGTAGATCTGCAGTTTCATCAGTTTCCTCCAGTTCTCCAGGACCTCGACTAAGG
>NW_011246342.1:0-408 GCF_000146605.3 Meleagris gallopavo
GAGATGAGAATTCCCAAGGCTAGCAATTATTTTACACAATTTATAATATCTAGTAAAGTACTGATAACTTTCATCAAGCCAATGTTAAAATAAAAAGAAAATGCCTTTGAGTGTAATTTAGGAAGATTTATAGTACTGGAAAAGTTTGCAAGAATGACAATGTTAATATCCTAGCTTAATTTGGTGATGTTTGCCATTCATTTAATCTTTTGCTTTAATCTCTGCAAATGAAATTGACTTAAAACCTCTGATTTTGTTGATATCTAAGCTAATTCTAGGTCGTCCAAAAAATCTGTAATGAAAATGCCTGAAGGATGATAGAAATTGCTCTGTTTGGCAATTAATTCAGGGTGTGCTTTGTACTATATAAGCAAAAAGTGCTACTGGTTTATCATCACATGCAATCTT
>NW_011246343.1:0-422 GCF_000146605.3 Meleagris gallopavo
AAAACCAGGAAAAGGAAAGAAAGAATAAGTAATAAAAAGCCAAGGAGAGCAAAGCAAAATCACTTGAAATCCTCACAAACAGAGGGGAATACGCTCAGGAAAGGAAAAAGCAGTTCCAAGAATAGAAACAAAAGGGAAAATAAAACAACACTGGGAAAAAAACAATGCATTGCAATGCAGAAGGAGCAGGAAACCAAGGCAGAAAGCGACAGGAAAAACAACATGGAAAACAAACCGAGGAAACCAACATCAACCCATGCAGCAGCAGCAGCCTCTGCAGCAACATGAAAATGCAAAAAAAATACAAGGTCATGGCAAAGCACAGAGTGACCACCGAGTGTGCAGGAGGCCAAAATCTTGGCATCCGTGCCCAGGAGGAGGAAAGGGTAGCTACGTGGGCATGCTGCTGCCTCCACCACACA
>NW_011246344.1:0-402 GCF_000146605.3 Meleagris gallopavo
AAGGGAATGCCCAGGCAAAGGCAAGGGCCAAGAGAACATGGAAGGAAATGCCAAGGATGACGGCCCAGACAATACGGCAGGGAACGCCAAAACTGAATGCCGACATGAATGTGGCAACACAAAGCCAAGGGGTCATTAGGCCAAGAGAATGGGGCAAGGACACAAAACTAGGGAGGACGAAGAGAATGTAATAGTGAAAACAGTGCAAGACCAGAGACAAGCAAGACACAGAAACAAAGAGGATAGGCAGCCTTCTGGGCACCATGAAGCGCAATTCAGAGCTCTGGGGGAACCCTATTGTGCCGGGCTCTGGAATGGGTAAACGCTGGCGGCTGTGCATCGCCTTACCTGCTGGGCAGCATGACCAGTCAGCAAAGTTGAGTTCCGGGGCATGCCGGGAAA
>NW_011246345.1:0-470 GCF_000146605.3 Meleagris gallopavo
CTGCACATGGGGCCGCACACCAGAGCCGAGTCGAGGGGGACAATCACCTCCCTCTCCCTGCTGGTCGCTCCTCTTTGAATGCAGCCCAGGATACAGTTGGCCTTCTGGGCTGCAAGTGACACACTACTGGCTTATGGTCCGAGCGTCTTTGTCCACCCAGGACTCCCCGAGTCCTCCGCAGGGCTGCTCCCAAGGGCTTCTACGCCCAGTTGGTACAAGCATCTGGGTTTCCCCTTCATCAGGGACATCAAACAGTGGGTTGAGGTGCGACCCTAAGGACACCAAGCTGTGGGGTGCAGTGACACAGCAGAGGGACGGGATGCCATCCACAGAGACCTCAACAGGCTGAGCAGTGGGCACAAATCCAAGTGCAGGGTCAGTAGCTGGGATGAGGGAACAGCCACCACCAAAACCATGCTAGGGGGATGAAAGGACTGAGCGTAGTCCTGCTCCATAAGGCCTGGGAGTAC
>NW_011246346.1:0-354 GCF_000146605.3 Meleagris gallopavo
GAAATACTCCTTTCCTTCCCTAAATGGGACATATGCACCCACAAATACCACGACTCCGAGAAATTCCTCCCAGTTCCTCCCAATTACACTCCATTACATTCCTCATGATGACACTTACTCCCAGACTTTTGGCATTTTACTGCGGAAAGACCATTTCGATCCAGAATATATGCCATTGGCCCTCACAAACACCGACTGCCTCACAAAGATGTGGCACATCCCACCAGAAAGACCATTTCTAGCCCCCAAAACATGGCATTTACTCCCAGAAACACCAGCTTTCTCACACATTCCTCACCTTTTCCCCCCACCATAAGAACCTTTTCCTACCCACGAAATAGACAGTTCTTCCTT
>NW_011246347.1:0-452 GCF_000146605.3 Meleagris gallopavo
GGGCCATCACCATATCTGGCACCAGACAAGCAGGAGGCTGGGGCCCTGCCTGCAGCTGCTGGCAGTGCATTGGGATGCCATCTGGCACAGCCAGAAATGTGGAGACCAGGTCATTTCTGGAGGGTGCAACCTTCTCTTGCTCTCCCTCTTGGAGGTCTTAGAAAAACCCAGATGTGTCTGTTTGGGAAATGCACACAGCATGCTCCTCCTCCAGCTGGGCGTGCAAGAGGCCAGCCTGTGTGCGTGAGCAGCTGTGAAGCATCTTTGTCTCTTTGCTGCTCTTTCCTTCCCCATTCACCCTCTGCAACACATCTCTTCCAGCTTCACCAGCCCTTCTCCTCATTTTGATCTGGGAGATCCATACTGTCGCCATCTGCGCGCAGAATACAACAGCCTGCATGACCCATATCTGCAGGACTACCACAACCGCAAAGCAACCTGCAGAACCTGAA
>NW_011246348.1:0-305 GCF_000146605.3 Meleagris gallopavo
ACTCTACGTTTTCACCAGAAATACCTATTTTATCCCCAAACATGACATTTTCTCCAGAAATACCAGATTTCTTCCCTTAAATATGACACCTTTTCCAAGAAATAGTACATTTTTCCCCAAAAATATGATATTTTCTCCAAGAAATGCCAGTTTAATCGCAAATATACGACATTTTTATACCGCAAATACCGCTTCTTCCCAAAACTAAATGCCACTTTTCTTTGCCAGGAACTGCAGTTTCCTCCCACAAATACCATTTTTCTAACCAGAAATAGACGTTTTCTTCCCACTCAATACCGTTTTTC
>NW_011246349.1:0-374 GCF_000146605.3 Meleagris gallopavo
ATCCGCCTGCGGCACAGCTGGCCTGGCACCACACCACCGTGCCAGGCCCCGCATCGGCGCAGTCACAGCTCCGCCATCGCTGGTCCGGGCGCTGGGCTCCTTACCCGCTGCGCGGCCCCCGCCCCCACGCATTAGCTGGGTGGCATTGCTTCACATCTGCTCCTCCTCCACCTTGTTGCTCCTCTGCGGTTCTGCGGGCCCCCAGTTCCATCTTCCCCCTGTAGGAGTTAGGTCCCGCTTCTGGGCTTGTTGTTGATTTTAGCGTTAGCTTAGTTTTAGTGTTAAGTGTAGTTTTAGCGTTAGGCATAGGTTCCTGTTAGTAGTTTGGAGTTAGGCGTAGGTTCCTGTTAGTAGTTTGGAGTTAGGCGTAGGTT
>NW_011246350.1:0-499 GCF_000146605.3 Meleagris gallopavo
AGGAGAAAAAGGTGACGGCACACCTCTTAGGAAGGATAGAAAGTGTGACGCGGGCAACTACCAGCATGTCAGTCTCACCTCTGTGCTGGTCACGGATCATGGAGCAGATCATCCTGCAAGTGACTCTCAAGCACACATTCCAGTGCGCCACCACCCTGTGCGTGAAAAGCTGCCTCCTAAGAACCAACCTAAACCTCCCCTGTCTCACTTGAAAACCATTTCCCCTTGTCCTATCGCTATCCACCCTCCTAAACAGCCGTTGCCCCCTCCTGCTTATGCGCTCCCTTTGAGTCTTGGAAGGCTGTCATGAGCTATCTCCAGAGCTTTCTCTTCTCCCCACACAAACAATCCCAGTTCCCTCAACATTTCTTTCTAAGAGAGGTGCTCCAGCCCTCTGATCATCTTCGTGGCCCTTCTCTGCACCTGCTCCAAAAGCTCCACATCCATTCCCCGTGCCTGGAGCCCCCAGGCCTGGACGCAGTGCTGCACATGGGGCCGC
>NW_011246351.1:0-449 GCF_000146605.3 Meleagris gallopavo
GTGGGAAGACACGTCCCAGGCACCGGTGATTGGTGTGAAACACTGATGCCAAGCACATGAGATGTGGGGAGGAATGGAACAAGCAGAGGTGCTGGGGCTTGAGTGCTGCTGGCACACGTGTAGCACGTGAGGCCAGCTCATTGTGATGACCAAGCCATGGATGGCGGCATCACTGTGGGACGGGTGGTGATGACCCAGAGTGAAGGCGAGGACTGGCCAAGCGATGTTTGTGACATCAGTGTGCGATGGATTGTGACTGCTCGGGCCACCCTGCTTTAACGCGGGTGCGGCAGCCCAGCCGATCAGTTCGTGCCTGGCCTCCGACCGAGCGTGTGTGCGAGGATTGGAGTGTGGACAGGGGCGAGTTTGGAGCTGGAACGTGCTCTGGGTGCTGCTAGCGCAGCTCTCAGCGCCGTCTCAGAGCCACTTGTGTTGTACCCTGACCCTGC
>NW_011246352.1:0-501 GCF_000146605.3 Meleagris gallopavo
TTACCGTAAGACACAATGGTAGAACTGAACTGGTGGGATTAGTACCTCCAGTCTATTCACGTATATTGAAGGAAAAATTGCTGGAACAGAGATGCCATTTGGTTTATCCTTAGGGTTTATGCCAAGGCTGCGTGCTCTGAAATGCTGGTACAGTTTGAGTGTCGGAAGTGGCCATGACCTTTCTGCTGCTATCAGTTCATTCCGGGGGAATAACTGCAGCTGACTGCAGCGTTGGTTTTGTTGTTCCATCCCCACAAAAGGTATTCTGAGAATCTGTTTTTTCTGTTCCTATTATTAGTATTACTGCATTACTAGGATGATGGCTCATTGATGATGTACGTAGATTGCTCTGAAAGGAATGCCTCCTATTTATTTCCATGAAATGACAACAGATACATAGAGTGAATTCTCAGCTACAAAACTCTGTTTTTCAACACGGTTACCACCATTAGCTATGCTTTTTTTCCAGTGTTGAACGAGTGCCTGCATGCTGTGCTTGTT
>NW_011246353.1:0-473 GCF_000146605.3 Meleagris gallopavo
ATAAATAAATATTGTCATTCATTTGCATTTTGCAACTGCAGTAAAAGAAGCATTATCCTTCATTTTTTCTGCTTATGAACCTGATAATAATTTCTACATTGTTTCTTGTAATTGCTTTCTAAGTTCACACACTCTTCTTCTACATAATAATCTTATATTGATATTGAATCCTTTATCCTGAAAAATACAAAAGCCCTTCAAATATCATAAGCAGAGTTCTATCCTCAGATATATCCTAGCACTCACCAGCTGCAAACAAATGGAAAATCTTTAAGGATACAATTGGATTACTTGAATGAAAGAAAATCTGCTCTCTTCAGCAGAAAAAATAATAATAATAAAATAAAAATAAAAATAAAAAAGAAGAACTAAGTACTAAACTAGACAAAAAAATAGACTCCCTAGTAATTTAATTGTTTTCTCCTGAGATTGCTCATCTTTTCATCACCAGGTACCCTATCAGCTGTCAGTCC
>NW_011246354.1:0-518 GCF_000146605.3 Meleagris gallopavo
CAGAGCAGGCCGCCCAGAGCCACATCCAGCCTGGCTTTGAATGCCTCCAGGGATGGGGCATCCACAGCCTCCTTGGGCAACCTGTTCCAGTGTGTCACCACCCTCTGGGTGAAAAACTTTCTCCTACTGTCTAACCTAAACCTCTCCTGTCTTAGTTAAAAGCCATTCCCCCGTATCCCATCACTATCCACCCTCGTAAACAGACGTAAACGGAGGTCAGCTGCTACTCTCCCATTCTTTTGACCCCTTCAGTCCAACAGCAATGAATACTGGATTAATTTCCTTTATTTCTATGTAGGCAAGAAAATAAAAGAATATCTGATAGTACAGACCAAGAGATTTGAGCCTTTGCTTTTACACCTCCCGTAGCAGTGTCTCTATTGTCCTCTCCTCCTCAGCAACACAGTGTTCTCCCTGACGCAGAATCACAGAATTGTAGGGCGTGGAAGGCACCTCTCGAGATGATCGAGTCCAACGCCCTGTGCCAAAGCAGGTCTCCGTAGACCAGGTTGCACAGG
>NW_011246355.1:0-507 GCF_000146605.3 Meleagris gallopavo
TTCGCCCGGAAGTAGGCCATTTTCCCTCCGAAACGGCAGTTTTCTCCCCCAAAATGACGTTTTCTCCCAGGAATTGCACCTTTCCTCCTGAAATATTACATTTTCTACCAAAAATAACAGTTGTCTCCCCAACAATATGGCAATATCTCCCAGAAATACCAGCTTTCTCACCCAAAACACAACGTTTCCTACCAGAAATACAAGGATTCTCCCCCAATAATGTGACATTTTCTGCCAGGAATTGCAGTTTTCTCCCAGAAATACCACATTTTCTCACAGAAATACCCGTTTTCCCTCCGAAAATAGGACATTTTGTCCAAGAAAGTGGAGTTTTTCCCCCCAAAATACGCCTTTTTCACCCAGAAATTGCTGTATTCTCCCAAGCAATATCTCGTTTTCTTCCAGAAAGAGCAGATTTCTCCATGAAATATGACATTTTGGAACAGAAATACCAGTTCTCTCACAACAAAATCAGCGTTTCTACCAGAAATACCAGTTTCTCCCGGA
>NW_011246356.1:0-332 GCF_000146605.3 Meleagris gallopavo
AAAAAAGAGGAAAATGAAGAAATAAAAGAGGAAAAAGTGGGGAAAATAAAGAAGAAATCAATGAAGGAAAAAGGAATAAAAGGGAAAAGAGGAAAAAATGAATGAAAAAGAAAAAATAAAGGGGAAAAAGAAATGAAAGGAGAAATAAAGGAAAAAGGGAAAATAAATGGGAAAAGAACAAAAAAAGAAAGAAATAAAGGGGAAAGGGAAATTGGGATAAAAGGAAAAAAAGAGTGGGAAAAAATTGGAAAAAAGGGAAAATAAGTGGAAAAAAGAGGGAAATAAAAGGGGGAAATTGAGGGAAAATAAATGAGAAAAAAAATGAAATGAAA
>NW_011246357.1:0-510 GCF_000146605.3 Meleagris gallopavo
TTCTCCCCCTTGACCCATTCACAGAAACCCCATAAAAGAGACATGATGTAAAGTGGATTTACATCAAACAATTGCCTGGCTACGCCAATTGTTTAATCAATGGATATACAGATGGCATAGATCCATATCCAGGAGCTCGGCTAATAGCATTTATATTGGAGAAATAAGAGAAAGTCACTCACCCTGTCCCTGGGCTCGCCAGACGAACTCCTGATGGAGCGGATCTCCAGAGAGAGATCCTTCCCCACTGGCAGTCAGCTCTTAAATGGGTCTAGGAGAGGTGGAGCCAGGCTCCACCCCTTCCTGCAGCACAGCTGAATTGCCTTCACCTGTGCTCCCGTGGCTGACTCATTGCTCGCCTCAGGTGATCAATCAAAGGTTCAGGCCGTGATTCAGCAGCCCCATACATTCCACCCCTTCACGGCGTGAACCAATGATTAGGTTGACTAAAAGGGTGAGCTTTCCCTAATACAGAGATCCGATACACCGTGACGCTTATACAATTTCATC
>NW_011246358.1:0-665 GCF_000146605.3 Meleagris gallopavo
TGGATCGAAATGGTCTTTCCGCAGTAAAAGTCCAAAAGTCTGGGAGTAAGTGTCATGATGAGGAATGTAATGGAGTGTAATTGGGAGGAACTGGGAGGAATTTCTCGGAGTCGTGGTCTTTGTGGGTGCATATGTCCCATTTAGGGAAGGAAAGGAGTATTTCTTAGCAGAACTGCCATAGCATTTAGGGAAAATGTCCTATCCTTGGGAGAGAAGTGGTATTAGTGGGAGAAGATGTCCTATTCTTGGTTGCAAGTGTCCTATTTGGTCTTGTCATCTAGTCTTTTTGGGAGAAAACGTGCGGTAGTTTGAAGAAAACAGGTATGCCTGGGAGAAAATATCATCTTTTTGGAAGCACAGGCCCAATTTCCAAGTGAAATGTGGTATTTCTGGGAGAAAATGACAAGTACGTGGGAGAAAAGTGGACAATTGTGGGAAAGACTGACTTCTCTTGGAGGGCAAGTGTGGTATTTTTGGTGTGAAAGGGGTCCTTTGGGGAGAAACGGGGTGTAGATGGGAGCAAATGTCCTGTTGAGGAGTGTCCAGCAGTATTTTTTGAGAGAAAAGGGAAGGTACTTGTCAGAAAAGTGCTCTTCTGGGAGGAGAGTAGCATAGTTGGTTGGAAAATGCCACGCATTTGTGAGAAAGCTGCTTTGTTTCCGGGA
>NW_011246359.1:0-466 GCF_000146605.3 Meleagris gallopavo
TTTGCTACTGTAGGTTATCCTGCAGAGGTTTTGGTTTGGGTTTTTTTTGTTTTTTTTTTTTCGGTTTTTTTTTCTTGTGATGCTTTAAAACCATGCAGGAGACAGAGGGATTTCCATCCCTGGCTAGAAACCTTTCCTAGCTTCTTTCACTCTTGAAAGAGCAAGAGGAGATCTGCTGAGCAGAGCTGATTAATTACAATTGCAACAAAAACATATCTTCCTGCTAAAAATATCCAACTGCATTGTGCTTTAGGAGCGATATGCCTTACGTAACATATTAATGCCGCAACCAAACGCTGCAGATCAGATTTTACAACGGCACTTTGCACTGCTTACCGTGAAACAAAAGGGATAACGGCTGCAATAACCCTGCAGCTTTTACAAGTCAATATTTAGGGCAGAGTGCGTTACTACAGCACTGCGGGAGTTGTGAAACGTGTCTCCGTCATTCATAATTACCTCGACG
>NW_011246360.1:0-475 GCF_000146605.3 Meleagris gallopavo
AGAGGGGCAGCCAGGCTCTGCCCCTTCCAGCCACGGAGCTGAACTGCCTTCACCTGTGCTCCCAGGGCTGGCTGGGTCCTTTCCTCAGCTGCTCCATCAGTGGTTCAGGCTGTGGTTCAACAGCTCTCATACAGCAGAGCAAAGGAAAAAAGAGCAAAGCAAAGCAACAGATGAAAGAAAAACAACAAAGAAAACTAGCAGGGTTCAGGAAATAACAGAAAGCCACAGGAAGCAAGGCAGAAGGCAAGGTTATGTCTGTGTGTCTGGAAACAGAGCTGCGGACGTTCAGTGCTGCTCGGAGCACCATCGCAGACAGCTGCACAGAGCAGGGCTCCAGAAGCACTGACAGCTCCTGTCAGCTTCAGTATTGAAGCGATCTGATCAACTTCCAATTCCGTATTTCAAGCACTTTAAAGAAAAAAGCACTAAAGCTGGCAAACACGTGATGGCTTCAGTTAACAAGCACCAAGCTAAA
>NW_011246361.1:0-486 GCF_000146605.3 Meleagris gallopavo
AAAGGATGGAGAGCAGCCGTAACAAAAAGGACTTGGGCATACTGGTGTGTGGCAGCAGCTGGACATGAGCCAGCAATGTACCCTTGCAGACCAGGAAGCCAGTATCCTGGTCCAAGCAGTGTGGCCAGCAGGGAAAGGGAGGAGATCCTGCCCCTCTGCTGTGTGCTGTGCTGTGAGAGCTCACTTGGAGTGCTGCATCCAGATGAGGAGTCCTGAGCACAGGAGAGACGTGGAGCTGTTGGAGCTCATCCAGAGGAGGGCCACGCAAGCGATTCAAAGAATGGAGCACCTCCGTACGAGGACAGGCTGAGAGAGCTGGGGTTGTGCAGCCCAGAGAGGAGAAGGCTCCGGGGGAGACCTGATAGTGGCCTGGCAGCATCTAAAGGGGAAGCTACATGAAGGAATGAACACATGGATAAGATTCCCCTTGAGCCTTTTCTTCTCCACGCAAACAAATCCCTGCTCTCCCAGCGTCTCCTTTTCGAA
>NW_011246362.1:0-452 GCF_000146605.3 Meleagris gallopavo
GCAACTTGATCTAGCTGTGGATGGTCAGCATGGGGGAGTCGGATCACATCGCAAACCTACCTGCATACAAGCAGCGCACCAACATGGGGTGCATGATGTTCATTACCTGCTGGACACATCTCACACCACTGACTGGAGGAGCCCAGGCAATCCTTCAACTCCATCAGGCTGCAAAATGAAATCAGAAGAGACGCAGAACATAATTTAAAACACAACAAGGATGCACACAATGCCCTTAAAAAACACCGCATGGATGCAATTAGCACATAGCCCTATTAATTACAGCCATCCAGCTTGAGATCCTCCAGAAAAGCAGAGCTCACAGCTCTGAAAGAAAGCAGGAATCACTCACCCCATTCTAAGGGCTCACCCCACACCCCAAAGGAAGCAGTCTCCAGATTCACATGCTGCTCTTACACCTAGCAGCCCTTCAGTCGCACTTGCCATCCCCC
>NW_011246363.1:0-423 GCF_000146605.3 Meleagris gallopavo
AGGGTGGATAGCGATAGGACAAGGGGAAATGGTTTTGAAGTGAGACAGGGGAGGTTTAGGTTGGTTATTAGGAGGAAGCTTTTCACGCACAGGGTGGTGACGCACTGGAATGTGTGCTTGAGAGTCACTTGCAGGATGATCTGCTCCATGATCCGTGACCAGCACAGAGGTGAGACTGACATGCTGGTAGTTCCCCGCGTCACACTTTCTATCCTTCCTAAGAGGTGTGCTGTCTACCTTTTTTCTCCTCAGCAGGGTACTTGACCTGACTGCCTCGACTTGTGAAATACCATGGAGAGTGGCTCGGTGACTGCAGCGGTGAATTCCCTCGCAACTCTGGGACTCATCTCGTCAGGACCCAAGGACTCCTGGATGTTTGGGGTCCCTCAGGTGGTCCAGAACCTGATCCTCCCATGGCAGTGT
>NW_011246364.1:0-410 GCF_000146605.3 Meleagris gallopavo
GGCAATGTCTCTCAGAAATATCAGCTTTCTCCCAGAAATATGATATTTTTGTGCCAGATATACCAGTTTTCTCACCAAATCTCAACCTTTTCTACCAGAAAACCCAGTTTTCTCCCGGAAATAGGACATTGTCTCACAGAAATACCAGTTTTCCCGCCAAAAATATGACATTTTGTCCTAGAAATTGGAGATTTTCCCCCCCCAAAAATATGACATTTCCTCCCAGAAACTGCAGTATTCTCCCCAGAAATATCACGTTTTCTCCCAGAAACGCCACATTTCTCCATGAAAGATGACATTTGGTGCCAGAAATACCCATTTTCTCCTGACAAACACAACGTTTTTCTGCCAGAAAATACCAGTTTAGTCCCCGAAAAATAATGGCATTTTCTCCAAGAAATACCAGCTTT
>NW_011246365.1:0-521 GCF_000146605.3 Meleagris gallopavo
TACCCCATTCCAAGGACCAATACTCCCCCACACTCTCAAGTGAAGGAAGCAGCTTCCAGGTCCAAATACCTACCAGCCCTTAAGTACGCTCAGGGTTCCCTGCTAAAAAAGAGAGAGACCAGCTCCACAATGGAGGAGGAAAAAAAAAAATACACTCACTCCATCACCAAAGAACAAGGCATACTCCAAAGGAAGCACTCCCCAGGTTCACATGCTGCCCCTACTCTTCCCAGCCCTTAAATGGGATCAGGGAGGGGTGGAGCCTGGCTCTGCCCCACTCCACAGCCAAACTGCCCCCAGCTGTGCTCGCAGGGCTGCACCCCACCCCAGGTGCGGGTTCCACAAAAACAGGAGGGCAAGGGAATGCCCAGGCAAAGGCAAGGGCCAAGAGAACATGGAAGGAAATGCCAAGGATGACGGCCCAGACAATACGGCAGGGAACGCCAAAACTGAATGCCGACATGAATGTGGCAACACAAAGCCAAGGGGTCATAAGGCCAAGAGAATGGGGCAAGGAACAC
>NW_011246366.1:0-532 GCF_000146605.3 Meleagris gallopavo
GATCTGCTCCATGATCCGTGACCAGCACAGAGGTGAGACTGACATGCTGGTAGTTCCCCGCGTCACACTTTCTATCCTTCCTGAGAGGTGTGCTGTCACCTTTTTTCTCCTCAGCAGGGACTTGACCTGACTGCCTCGACTTCTGAAATACCATGGAGAGTGGCTCGGTGACTGCAGCGGTGAATTCCCTCGGAACTCTGGGACTCATCTCGTCAGGACCCAAAGACTCCTGGATGTTTGGGTCCTCAGGTGGTCCAGAACCTGATCTCCCATGGCAGTGTGGGATGGGAAGGGGTGTGTGGGACTGAGGAAGCAATGGCAGTCCCCACCTCACCAAAGCAAAGATGAGGGCTGTGCATAATGAGCAGTTCTCAGACAAGATGGAAGCAAAAAATGGTGTTGGTAGCTGAGCCTTCTCTGGTGGTAAGCAACATGGTGCACAGAGTGCAGCCATGTGCTCCGAGCAAGGAGCACAGGTTTGTGAAAGAGGCCCGGATGCAGGCAGTGCTTCATGACTGTATTGTGTCCAACA
>NW_011246367.1:0-596 GCF_000146605.3 Meleagris gallopavo
AAGACACAGTTTGTCAGCTGCCTCGCCGAGTAATCATAAGAATTGGAATCGTTGGGATTGGTTAATATGGACTATTGTTTGTACTCTAAAGAACCTATCATTTGTTCAGTGTGTTAATTTTAGCTTAGCTATTTTTAGAGATGTTTTTGAACCGTACTTCTTTTTCTATTAATAGAGAAGGGGGAAATGTGGGATAAATAAAGTCATTATCTTGCTAATGAGTAAAAAAGCTGTAAAGTGACTGGAGACAGACGTAAACACACAGAAGGCGTCTGGCTCCTACATGTAACTAGTTGTTGTTGCGCGGGTATAAAAGGTTGTAAACATCTACAATAAACGTCCTTTGTTTTGCACCAACAAGGGAGTCTGTGCCTCTCTCGCCGCACCAGCAAGGGAGCTCGGAGCCCTCTTGCCCACAGGAGTGCTACACTGATCAATGATCAAATGAATCTTTAACCGACACGTAAATCTTGATCAAACTGTTCTTTCAGGGGATTTGTCTGTTTGCTAGCTGTCAGAAATTGTCTTTATTATCCATGTCTTATTAAGTTTGTAATATTTTTCTATTCAAGAAAAGGAATGCTTTCCACTTAACT
>NW_011246368.1:0-423 GCF_000146605.3 Meleagris gallopavo
CCGTGCTGCTGACGAGCGCTGGACTGAAAAGCTGCCCAGAATGCAGCGCCTCAAGAGAGGCTTCCGCAAGCTGGCCGTGGTGATCTTTGTGTTTTCCGTTGATGCTGCTGCTGAGCCGGTTCCAGCTCGCATTGAGGTCAACGTTGTGCTTGAGAAACAAAATCTCCCAGCAGCAGCAGCAGCAGATAACCTGAGAAAACTCTTGGCCTACAGGTGACGGTCTGTGGTGTTCTGAGCTTGGCCACGTCAGGCCCTCGCAAACCACAGGCATCAGAGCGTGGCCGTGTGGTGGCCAAGCAGTCGAATGGGTGCTCAGAACCATCAGGTCTCACTCTTAATCAGTGCTGTAGGTGTGTTCTGTCACTTCTTGGACCGGAATCGGTATCTGTCACACGCAAGGCATGGGAATGTGACAGAGCTGCA
>NW_011246369.1:0-517 GCF_000146605.3 Meleagris gallopavo
GGGAGGGGTGGAGCCTGGCTCTGCCCCACTCCACAGCCAAACTGCCCCCAGCTGTGCTCTCAGGGCTGCACCCCGCCCCAGGTGCGGGTTCCACAAAAACAGGAGGGCAAGGGAATGCCCAGGCAAAGGCAAGGGCCAAGAGAACATGGAAGGAAATGCCAAGGATGACGGCCCAGACAATACGGCAGGGAACGCCAAAACTGAATGCCGACATGAATGTGGCAACACAAAGCCAAGGGGTCATTAGGCCAAGAGAATGGGGCAAGGAACACAAACATAGGAGGACAAGAGAATGTAATAGTGAAAACAGTGCAAGACCAGAGACAAGCAAGACACAGAACCAAGAGGATAGGCAGCCTTCTGGGCACCATGAAGCGCAATTCAGAGCTCTGGGGGAACCCTATTGTGCCGGGCTCTGGAATGGGTAAACGCTGGTGGGTGTGCATCGCCCTTACCTGCTGGGCAGACAATGACCAGTCAGCAAAGTGAGGTTCCGGGGCAGTGCCGGGAAATGCAG
>NW_011246370.1:0-409 GCF_000146605.3 Meleagris gallopavo
CAGAGCTGTGAGCTCTGCTTTTCTGGAGGATCTCAAGCTGGATGGCTGTCATTAATAGGGCTATGTGCTAATTGCATCCATGCGGTGGGTGTTTTTTAAGGGCATTGTGTGCATCCTTGTTGTGTTTTAAATTATGTTCTGCGTCTCTTCTGATTTCATTTTGCAGCCTGATGGAGTTGAAGGATTGCCTGGGCTCCTCCAGTCAGTGGTGTGAGATGTGTCCAGCAGGTAATGAACATCATGCACCCCATGTTGGTGCGCTGCTTGTATGCAGGTAGGTTTGCGATGTGATCCGACTCCCCCATGCTGACCATCCACAGCTAGATCAAGTTGCTCAGAGTCTGACCCATGCTCACCTTGAAAGGCAACCTGTGCCACTGCATCAGCACCCTCACTGTACAGACATTTT
>NW_011246371.1:0-469 GCF_000146605.3 Meleagris gallopavo
ATGCGCTCCCTTTGAGTCTTAGAAGGCTGTCATGAGCTATCTCCAGAGCTTTCTCTTCTCCCACACAAACAATCCCAGTTCCCTCAACATTTCTTTCTAAGAGAGGTGCTCCAGCCCTCTGATCATCTTCGTGGCCCTTCTCTGGACCTGCTCCAAAAGCTCCACATCATTCCCGTGCTGGAGCCCCAGGCCTGGACGCAGTGCTGCACATGGGGCCGCACACCAGAGCCCGAGTAGAGGGGGACAATCACCTCCCTCTCCCTGCTGGTCGCTCCTCTTTGAATGCAGCCCAGGATACAGTTGGCCTTCTGGGCTGCAAGTGCACACTACTGGCTTATGTCCAGCTCTTTGTCCACCAGGATCCCCGAGTCCTCCGCAGGGCTGCTCCCAAGGGCTTCTACGCCCAGTTTGTACAAGCATCTGGGTTTCCCCTTCATTCCAGGGACCATCAACAGTGGGGTTGAGTGCA
>NW_011246372.1:0-468 GCF_000146605.3 Meleagris gallopavo
AGTCTCACCTCTGGGCTGGTCACGGATCATGGAGCAGATCATCCTGGAAGTGACTCTCAAGCACACATTCCAGTGCGTCACCACCCTGTGCGTGAAAAGCTGCCTCCTAAGAACCAACCTAAACCTCCCCTGTCTCACTTGAAAACCATTTCCCCTTGTCCTATCGCTATCCACCCTCCTAAACAGCCGTTGCCCCCTCCTGCTTATGCGCTCCCTTCGAGTCTTGGAAGGCTGTCATGAGCTATCTCCAGAGCTTTCTCTTCTCCCACACAAACAATCCCAGTTCCCTCACATTTCTTTCTAAGAGAGGTGCTCCAGCCCTCTGATCATCTTCGTGGCCCTTCTCTGGACCTGCTCCAAAAGCTCCACATCATTCCTGTGCTGGAGCCCCAGGCCTGGACGCAGTGCTGCACATGGGGCCGCACCAGAGCCGAGTCGAGGGGGACGAATCACCTCCCTCTCCCTGCT
>NW_011246373.1:0-550 GCF_000146605.3 Meleagris gallopavo
ACATCAGTTTCCTTTAAAATAAATGGTGATTCTAAAGAAAATATCTCTAGGCTGATCTGTCAGAGGCGTAGATTGTTTTGGAGAAGCTACCAGTTTTTTACCAAGCTGATCACCAAGCTGTGTATTAAATAACAGAACGTGAGCACAGAGAGCACACATTGCAGAGAGCAATGGGGGTACGTGAGTAACAGGGTCAACATTTTCCAGTGTACACATCTGCTGCAGTCGTTGTGCAAAGGTGCCACTGCGATGGCTCTCGTTCCGTGTTTCATGCAGGTAGCATCAAGCCCGAACAGATACGAATGTCAGTTTCTGATTGCACTCATTTTGGCATCAGTCCAATTTAGATGTACTGATTTGTATGGATTTTTTACAAATTCAGACAAACAAAATTATGAGAGAGCTAGAAAATCCTATGATGGTTAAGAGTGCTCTGGTCATTGCTCAAGATTTTTATTGTTAGTTACTTTCCTTTTCAATAAATGAGGCTAGAATTCCTCATTTATTAAGCTTAAAACAGTATTTTGCATTGAACTGCTCTGAATTTTGA
>NW_011246374.1:0-498 GCF_000146605.3 Meleagris gallopavo
TTTCCCCTTGTCCTATCGCTAATCCACCCTCCTAAACAGCCGTTGCCCCCTCCTGCTTATGCGCTCCCTTCGAGTCTTGGAAGGCTGTCATGAGCTATCTCCAGAGCTTTCTCTTCTCCCACAGAAACAATCCCAGTTCCCTCAACATTTCTTTCTAAGAGAGGTGCTCCAGCCCTCTGATCATCTTCGTGGCCCTTCTCTGGACCTGCTCCAAAAGCTCCACATCATTCCTGTGCTGGAGCCCCAGGCCTGGACGCAGTGCTGCACATGGGGCCGCACCAGAGCCGAGTAGAGGGGGGACAATCACCTCCCTCTCCCTGCTGGTCGCTCCTCTTTGAATGCAGCCCACGATACAGTTGGCCTTCTGGGCTGCAGTGCACACTACTGGCTTATGTCCAGCTCTTTGTCCACCAGGATCCCCGAGTCCTCCGCAGGGCTGCTCCCAAGGGCTTCTACGCCCAGTTTGTACAAGCATCTGGGTTTCCCCTTCATCAGGGA
>NW_011246375.1:0-493 GCF_000146605.3 Meleagris gallopavo
TTTTATTTACTTCAGCCACATTCATCTTCAGGACCAATTTAATCATAACAAGAACTTCTCAATCTACCATGTTGAGATTCTTTTCGCTACGTATATTCAAGTGCAATCTTTCCTAACGTCAAGACTATCTGGAGCTGCTGGAGAGTTACAGGGCATCAAAACAGACACAGAAGAACAACTGTTTTGCACAAGTCATTTGTTCAGCATTGGATTAATACATTGCTCTTCTCAGCAATATAAAATCCTGCTCTTTTGAGACCATTTGATGCTGGAAGAAAATGCTAGGAGAAAATTCCAAGAGCTACAATCAAGAAAGCACTGATCGTATCCGCGTAAGTGCAGAGCTCTTTCTGTTTTGTATTTTTGTTATGCTCCAGTAATGGACAGAATGGTTTTATTTGTCATTCCAACCCAAATCCCATTAGACTGCATAGACAGCAGTCAAACACTGCTGGGGAATCTAGCTGAGCAATAGTAGGTGCTGGGGCTGGGG
>NW_011246376.1:0-477 GCF_000146605.3 Meleagris gallopavo
TTGGCTGGCAGTAATACCTTTTTCCTCTCATAAAATAAAAATCCATAAATAAAGCCTGCAGAATTATCCTCATTAATTCTTTGGTTTTAAAAATAGGTTAAAACAAACATGTCATCAACAGCATACATAACTTGGACTTATCTTCCTGTGAGGCAGACAGACTGCTGGACTAGATTTATTCCTTCCAGACTTACTTTTCAGTGCACTAAAGATGTGGCAATTTCAGGTAAGTTTAATTTTTTTAAGGACAGTACTGTACCCTAGAGAAACAGTGGGGAAACTAGAATGTGGAACGTGGAATCAAAGACCACAACAAGGACATCATGTGACCAAATACCAAATCAGACAGACCTGTGTTTCTTCTGTATTACACCTAGTCTTTTAATTATTTTAATTCAGTAAATCAGGCTCAGCATTAAAAGGGACAACTCACAGATTCTGTATTACTCTCCTCTATACCCCTTTAACCCCGGTTAA
>NW_011246377.1:0-493 GCF_000146605.3 Meleagris gallopavo
GAAGGATGGAGGAATGAACTTTGAGTATTTCTTCTGAGGTGCAGTGCTGCAGGGGATGCCAAGGAAGCCACTGCAGAAGCGTTGGAGAGGCCGACAGCGGCAGTTGGTGGCAGCAGTGAGGCAGAAGTCTGCATATAAATGCTTAGAGTCGAGTGAATTCCTTTTAGAGCCAAAAAAACGTGTCTCAACTTTTGCACCTGATAGCGTTTTGTTTGGTGATGCACCCCTGCTCTGCCGAATGTAGAGCTGTCAGGCAGGCTGGAGTTCTTCTGCTGCCATCTGAGCAAGAATGAGAATTTTTTGTATTTGGGGTGATTTGGGCTGACAGGACAATCCTTCTACAGGCTACTGGTTTCTGTTAAAATCAGCAAATTGTATTTTGTGTAGGGACGGAGCCTGCGCGTCCGTGGAATGGTGCTGGGCAAGGGGGGAAACGGAAAGCCTGCACTGGTAAGAAGCTCTTGTGAGCTGTGGTGTGGTACCTGCCTCTAAA
>NW_011246378.1:0-416 GCF_000146605.3 Meleagris gallopavo
ACAATTCATTCTAGTCAGGTTTTCCACTGCGACACATCTGCATTCAGAGAGGAAAAGAGAGGAAGGGAAAAACCCTCTCTAATAAGGCATTGGCAAGTTCGAGGAGCGACAGCTGTAGTGCTCTCAGGGAGAGCGTTTCAGAAAGTGGGGAGAGATCCTTTCAGGACTGCGGAGAAAAAACCCCCCACTCGCAGGTAGTGCAGGACGCTGAATTCGCACCTGTCGGCATCGGAATCGCACTCCTTCGCTCTCACGCGTTAGAAAGCGGCATTCGCGCTGAACCGCTCCGAAGACTTTGCCGTAGCTGGCTGAGAAATCGCGTTTCTCCCCGAATCCGCTTTCAGCCGTCAGCAGCGGTCTCGTGTTTCTCGCTTGCCGAGAACGGGCCACTTCAGCCGGCTGCTTTCCTCCGACGA
>NW_011246379.1:0-488 GCF_000146605.3 Meleagris gallopavo
TATTAGCAGTTTTCCCAGATGCCCTGGAAGCCTTGGATCAGGCCTTTGATTTTATCAGTCATGTTGCTGAGAGTACAAGTCTTTTGTGAGTTTTTAAAGAAAAATCGTTCTATCCTGATAGCATTGGTGACTGTTAGGGAAAAACAGATCTGCGCCTCTATTAATGGATTTAGAGATTCTTTGTTAAGATAATGTATGTTTGGATTTGAGCTTGCATGTTTGGCAGTTATGGACATGAGCATGTAAATTAAAAATACTTTTTCTGAAATGAGCTAATCTTTAAAACTATGGGCTATAGATCTTGCATGTATCCCTTTACATTTGTTGTTAGTGAAACACTGTAAAGAATTAGACATCTATCAATACTAGTTCTATAATGTAATTAATTGAAGCATGTATTTAAAAAAAAATCAATAGGTTCTTGGCTCTTGCACTCATTTAATCTATCTCTTCAGTTGAGAGGGGATTTGCCTCCTTACAGTCCATCT
>NW_011246380.1:0-507 GCF_000146605.3 Meleagris gallopavo
ATGCTCATCAAAAAATGCATTCCTGCTTCCCCCTTAGGAGTGTATATTGTAGCTGTATCTATCTGTTGGAGGTTGGTGGAGTCTGCATGATAGCAACTAGGGACACTAACTGTGATAAGATTCATGGAGTGAACGCCACTCCCAAATTCTTACGTGAACGGGCTCATGACACTGAGAGCCCATTATAACTGAGAAACAAGGGACCATCAGGAGCCATCGAAGGATGAGAGGGGGAAAAGGTATTATCTGCAAAATGCCAAGTTTGGAAGTTACATATGAAGCAAGGGGAGAACGTAAATAAATGGAACAGAGAGCAGAAACTAAGCAAATATATATATATATATATTTCTTAAATAAGCTACAGAAATTGATTTTGCTTGGTTGTCAGGCACTCAGAACTATGCCACACACTGTGCACAGGGGTGGATGTGGAAATGCATCGTATTGCGTAGCTACAAGTCTGGGGGTCTGTACTCTTAGTGAGGAATCAGAGTCACCACACATTTG
>NW_011246381.1:0-480 GCF_000146605.3 Meleagris gallopavo
GGTGGGTGTTCCCTCATCCCAGCTACTGACCCTGCACTTGGATTTGTGCCCACTGCTCAGCCTGTTGAGGTCTCTGTGGATGGCATCCCGTCCCTCTGCTGTGTCACTGCACCCCACAGCTTGGTGTCCTTAGGGTGCACTCAACCCCACTGTTGATGTCCCTGATGAAGGGGAAACCCAGATGCTTGTACCAACTGGGCGTAGAAGCCCTTGGGAGCAGCCCTGCGGAGGACTCGGGGATCCTGGTGGACAAAGAGCTGGACATAAGCCAGTAGTGTGCACTTGCAGCCCAGAAGGCCAACTGTATCCTGGGCTGCATTCAAAGAGGAGCGACCAGCAGGGAGAGGGAGGTGATTGTCCCCCTCGACTCGGCTCTGGTGCGGCCCCATGTGCAGCACTGCGTCCAGGCCTGGGCTCCAGCACGGGATGATGTGGAGTCTTTTGGAGCAGGTCCAGGAGAAGGGCCAACGGAAGATGATC
>NW_011246382.1:0-469 GCF_000146605.3 Meleagris gallopavo
GCTCTGCAGATGACGGCTGTTCTTCGCTTTCAACGTCCCGTCCCATCCCCACTCACAGCACTGCACCCTTTGCAGTTACAGCGGGAGGCTCCGGCCCCCAGCTTTTCTCTCGCTCCGAGTTGTTCTTACAAGGGGGGTGGGACGGGGATGTGTTCTCGTGCCGACCCAAACTCTAATAGCCCAAACTCACTGTTTTCCTTCACCTTTCTGCCCTTTTTGCCGTTTTTTTCCCCACAATTCCACTCTTTGTACCCTCAATTACAGTTCCATGTACCATTAACAAATGCACTTCCATACAGCATCAAGGCAGTTCCTCCCACTGCCTTCAAGATCCACGAATCGAACAGTGCAGTCCTTCAACTTCCACAAACACCCAGCACTTGGTCTCATCATTAGGATATGTTAAAAAGAGCAAATTGGTTTGAAGAAGTAGAACATAATGCATTTTATTCTGTAACTTATCCTTAGG
>NW_011246383.1:0-389 GCF_000146605.3 Meleagris gallopavo
AGCTTTATCATTCAGTTGGAGAAGGCAGATGCTCTCACACATCAGTCAGCAAGCACTTGGAGGAGCCAGCCCTCTGGTTTGTACAGTGACAGACATCATTGCTGCCGGCTCTGACACCTTACCAGGAGATGCTTCAGTTTAGTAACGTGGACTTCATTCCTTCCATCAGCAGCTGCTCCTGGACTGACCTTCATTCATACAGTGACACCATCACTTCTAGCACGAGCTGACCTGCAAAACAGAGGGAAGAAAGTGGGATGACAACAAACACGGAGATAACGTGTTTTAACAACACACCAGTACACAAAGAAATGGAAACCTGGCCCGGCCGTGACGGCCCGGCCCCAGCCCCTCCCCCCTGCACCAGCACACACACACACACAAGACAA
>NW_011246384.1:0-568 GCF_000146605.3 Meleagris gallopavo
AAAGAGCTGCATCCATTGAAAGGGTAAAACTCTTGAGTGAGAGTGAAGTTCAACCTCACAATAAAAAATTAACCCCCAGTTCTTAAAAGTAGATATAAGGTGGCAACTTATTTTGCTACACTGAATTGGCCAAACTCCTTAGCTTTATAATAGCTTTTACACAGTCTGAGATGCTCCATGACGTACTTAAACAGAACAGCTCCTTGCACACAGAATAGGCCACAGAAAAAGGAATATGTAGAGACAATTTGATGCAGATCAAGTATTGCTATCTATCAAAATATCTTTGCTACACTGAAATGAAAAAGCTTAATCAATAGCTTGTATGCAAGCATCAAATTGAGATCAAGTCTGAACTTAATAAGTCAAGAATTATTCTGGAAAAATTATACCAAAACAAGTGTTCCAGAACGTTACTTCAAATGTGCCTCACATAACTCTGCCTTTTAAAAAAAAACGCTCCCTAAGCTAAAAATAAAATAAAAAAAATAAGAAGTTACAGAAGTCAAACAGTTAGTAATTTTTGAAAAACAAGTAGCTAGCAGAACCTAATATGGTACTGGCAGGC
>NW_011246385.1:0-502 GCF_000146605.3 Meleagris gallopavo
AGGAGCCAACAGAGCTAAGCTCTGGAAGGAAAAAAAAGGACAAGAAAATGACAGTCACCCTTAAGGCACTTCCCAAGCTGCTTAAAATTAGTGTGTTGGCCTCTCCTGCCTTCCACACCCCCCAGAATCTATTATTCATTGCTCTTCATCTCATTGCCAGGTAGGTGAATCAACTCTGCAGTGACTGAACATCCTCCATTCCCCCTAAGATGTCTGAGTCACAGACATCAACACAAGTCCTGAGATCTTCAATCATCTCCCCACCTTCCTGCATCTGTGTAACACAACAACCTACAACTTCTCCCCCATGGAAGGTCTTAGCGACAGGAATTACTTTTGATTTCCCTCCTAATGCTTGTGGTGTGTTTTTCTTCCGGAAAACATCTGGTTTAATGTGAACCACAGGATCAAACCAGGGGTCTGAGAAGACAGGCTCTAGCTAGCCATGGCTCACATCTGGATGAACAGTGCCTTCCACCTGCTGTATCCTTCTTGCCAGCAT
>NW_011246386.1:0-434 GCF_000146605.3 Meleagris gallopavo
AAGTGTTTTCTTTCTTTGGTGTCTGCAGACCAGAGATGCTTCCTGAGGACTTGCGGCGTATTGCGGGTGGTGGTCTGGGTACAAACTCCATGTGAAGCCTGTACGAGAGGAGAAGACAGCGACCGGTGAGACGCAGCACTCCAGCAATCCTTGTTGCTCTCTCTGATTGTCTGCTGCCGGGCACATTTTCATGCTGCATTGAGCGCGCTGCTTTCTAAAGTCTTGAGCAGGGTCAGTCGGGATAGGTGAGGGGGAAATAGTTTCAAAGGGCAGGAGGGAAGATTTTGGATTGGATATAAGGAAGAAGTTTTTGACAGAAGGGTGGCGAGGCACCGGAACATCTTGCCCAGAGAGGCGGTGGGTGCCCGGACGGGCATTCAAGGTTGGGCTGGACCAGGCTCAGAGCAACCTCACCTGGGGGTAGGTGTCCCTGT
>NW_011246387.1:0-473 GCF_000146605.3 Meleagris gallopavo
ACTGGGATTGTTTCTGTGGGAGAAGAGAAAGCTCTGGAGATAGCTCATGACAGCCTTCCAAGACTCGAAGGGAGCGCATAAGCAGGAGGGGGCAACGGCTGGTTAGGAGGGTGGATAGCGATAGGACAAGGGGGAAATGGTTTTCAAGTGAGACAGGGGAGGTTTAGGTTGGTTCTTAGGAGGCAGCTTTTCACGCACAGGGTGGTGACGCACTGGAATGTGTGCTTGAGAGTCACTTGCAGGATGATCTGCTCCATGATCCGTGACCAGCACAGAGGTGAGACTGACATGCTGGTAGTTCCCCGCGTCACACTTTCTATCCTTCCTAAGAGGTGTGCTGTCCCCTTTTTTCTCCTCAGCAGGGACTTGACCTGACTGCCTCGACTTGTGAATTGAGTCATTGAGAGTGGCTCGGTGACTGCAGCGGTGAATTCCCTCAGAACTCTGGGACTCATCTCGTCAGGACCCAAAGA
>NW_011246388.1:0-622 GCF_000146605.3 Meleagris gallopavo
CACCCACCACCAAAACATGCTAGGGGATGAAAGGACTGAGCGTAGTCCTGCTCCATAAGGCCTGGGTGTACTGGTGGGTGGGAGCTGGACACAAGCCAGCAATGGGCCCTTCCAGCCCAGAAAGCCAACCGTATCCTGGGCTGCATCCAAAGATGCGCAGTCAGCGGGCCAAGGGAGGAGATCCCCCATCCCTCTGCCCTGCGCTGGTCAGGCCTCACCTGCAGTGCTGCGTCCAGATGTGGAGTCCTCAGTGCAGGGAGACATGGAGCTGTGCGAGTGCATCCAGAGTACAGCCACAAACACGACCCGAAGGATGGAACCCCTCTCCTGTAAGCAAGGAGAGCTGGGCTGTTCAGCCACCTGGAGAAGTGAAGGCTCCAAGGTAACCTGGTAACAGCCTTTCAATACCTAAAGGAAAGAACAAGGGAAAATGGAGGTGAAATCTAAGGAAAATGTCTTGTACAGTGAGGGTGCTGAGGCAGTGGCACAGGTTGCCTTTCAAGGTGAGCCTGGCTCAGACTCTGAGCAACTTGATCTAGCTGTGGATGGTCAGCATGGGGGAGTCGGATCACATCGCAAACCTACCTGCATACAAGCAGCGCACCAACATGGGGTGCATGAT
>NW_011246389.1:0-397 GCF_000146605.3 Meleagris gallopavo
GGCTCCATCAGCAGAGGGGTGGCCAGCAGGGACAGGGAGGTGATTGTCCCTCTCTGCTCTGCTCTTGTGAGGCCCCATCTGCAGTACTGTGTCCAGGTCTGGAGCCCCCAGTGCAAGAAAGACAGAGAGCTGTTGGAGAGGGTCCAGAGGAGAGCCACAAAGATGATCAGGGGACTGGAGCACCTCCCCTACAAAGACAGGCTGAGGGAGCTGGGTTTGTTCAGCCTGGAGAAAAGAAGGCTGCGGGGTGACTTTCATTTGCAGCCTTTCAGTACCTAAAGGGAGCCTACACACAGGAGGGGAGTCAACTCTTTGAAAGGGTAGATAACAGCAGGACAAGGGGAAATGATTTTAAGTGAAGGAGGGAAGATTTAGGTTGGATGTCAGGAGGAAGTTC
>NW_011246390.1:0-505 GCF_000146605.3 Meleagris gallopavo
ACAGTAAAGAATAGATTACTTCCAGTCTTGCAGTGTAGGCCTTCTGAGGACGTAACACGCCCCAGCCCCAACACCTACTGTTGCTCAGCTAGATTCCCCAGCAGTGTTTGACTGAAATGCGCTGCGAGTAGATGAATCAGGAAGATTAAAAAGAAAATGATTTTTTTCTTCCAAGAATAAGACCATATGAAAATTGCCCTCAGGAAAACTAGGAAGATTTCTTGCTGTTACTTTCCTGCGTATTACCTTCCAAAGGTGACTGACTTCTGTCATTTAGGAAAGGCCTGTTGCTGTATGCTAACAGCAGCAGGAACACATAGCTTGCCTTAGTCAGACAGTCCAGCGAATGCACATCTGCAGGCAGAAATGTCTTTTACTCTGAATACTTTTGGGTTTCCATTCTAAATGTATGATGCCAATGATTCACCTCATAAAACGTAACAGCTGTTTGTATAGGTTTTTAAACTAGCCCCGGACATGATAGTTCAGGAAGCTAGTATGATTT
>NW_011246391.1:0-526 GCF_000146605.3 Meleagris gallopavo
TTACAACAAAATACAGGACAAATTGGTAGAAGACTTGAAAATCCCAATCATTAGAATTCAAACGACTAGAAGTAAATGGTCTACATACCCTCAGATGCACATCGCTTTTATTCATGTAACCATTCTTCTTTTAGTAGCCTTATCTTTAACTTCCAGGACAATCCAGCAAACTGTTGGAGTAACATGAACCATTCCTGCTTTGCTACATAACATGAAAGCAAAAGTGTACAAAGTCATTTCCAGTGAAGATAAGTCAATCACGGTGATGATGAGGCCCTGGTGTGATCAGCTTATTGCTAAGGCTAGAGGGAGAACACTGAGGAGTATCTCCCACACTGAAGTCAAAAGGTGAAGTTCTCTGCAAGGCTTATAAGAAACAGAGATCATGTTTATTTAGCCAGTGTAAATTCTCTTCACCAGTTAAACCATGGCAAGATTATCGGAGGTAAATGACAGATGCTGGTAAGGGATTGAGATAGCGCTTAAATTGAACATATGAGACATCACCGTATCACTTTAGACAGAA
>NW_011246392.1:0-500 GCF_000146605.3 Meleagris gallopavo
AGGGCGGTGCAGATGGTGGCAGTGGGGGGAGCAGAGCGACTCCCGGATGCTTTGGGAGCAGGCCTGAGCGCCCCTTGTCACTGAGCTTAAATGGGTTAAGGTGAATCTCCTCTGCATTCCCAATTCCAGTGAGATTTGCAGAAGCGCCAGCAAGCTTCAGCACTCCAACTCCAACTGCAGCTGGAGAAAGCTTGACAAGGAGAAGAATCTTACAGCAGAAGGAGACGTCTTTGTCCAGGTGAGGCTGGAGGCTCCGGGCTGGGATCAGCTCACACGGCTGGCCCCTGTCTGGATCTCAGCAGAGCCACAGGGCAGCCGGTGAGCTGTCTGTGGGGAAGGCCGTGTTGCGGCCAAGGGTCCTGCCTCAGGGTTGCAGGATGCGGCCCAAAGCCATCAGCCACTCAGGCAGACCCCTCCTGCTCTGTCCTTACAGTCTGCTGCCGGCGGCACCGAAGTGTGTGAAGCCTGTAAGCAGCCGGTGAGCTGGCAGCTGCAGGGCC
>NW_011246393.1:0-462 GCF_000146605.3 Meleagris gallopavo
AAATGGTTTTCAAGTGAGACAGGGGAGGTTTAGGTTGGTTCTTAGGAGGCAGCTTTTCACGCACAGGGTGGTGACGCA
This sequence comes from Meleagris gallopavo, assembly GCF_000146605.3. Taxonomy (NCBI): domain Eukaryota; kingdom Metazoa; phylum Chordata; class Aves; order Galliformes; family Phasianidae; genus Meleagris; species Meleagris gallopavo. Next base: position 79 of record NW_011246393.1, read on the forward strand.
CTGGAATGTGTGCTTGAGAGTCACTTCCAGGATGATCTGCTCCATGATCCGTGACCAGCACAGAGGTGAGACTGACATGCTGGTAGTTCCCTGCGTCACACTTTCTATCCTTCCTAAGAGTTGTGCTGTCACCTTTTTTCTCCTCAGCAGGGACTTGACCTGACTGCCTCGACTTGTGAAATACCATGGAGAGTGGCTCGGTGACTGCAGCGGTGAATTCCCTCGGAACTCTGGGACTCATCTCGTCAGGACCCAAAGCTCCTGGATGTTTGGGTCCTCCGGTGGTCCAGAACCTGATCTCCCATGGCAGTGTGGGATGGGAAGGGGTGTGTGGGACTGAGGAAGCAATGGCAGTCCCCACCTCACCAAACCAAGCAAAGATGA
>NW_011246394.1:0-466 GCF_000146605.3 Meleagris gallopavo
AGATCATCCTGGAAGTGACTCTCAAGCACACATTCCAGTGCGTCACCACCCTGTGCGTGAAAAGCTGCCTCCTAATAACCAACCTAAACCTCCCCTGTCTCACTTGAAAACCATTTCCCCTTGTCCTATCGCTATCCACCCTCCTAAAACAGCCGTTGCCCCCCTCCTGCTTATGCGCTCCCTTCGAGTCTTGGAAGGCTGTCATGAGCTATCTCCAGAGCTTTCTCTTCTCCCACAGAAACAATCCCAGTTCCCTCAACATTTCTTTCTAAGAGAGGTGCTCCAGCCCTCTGATCATCTTCGTGGCCCTTCTCTGGACCTGCTCCAAAAGCTCCACATCATTCCCGTGCTGGAGCCCCAGGGCCTGGACGCAGTGCTGCACATGGGGGCCGCACCAGAGCCGAGTCGAGGGGGACAATCACCTCCCTCTCCCTGCTGGTCGCTCCTCTTTGAATGCAGCCCCAGG
>NW_011246395.1:0-394 GCF_000146605.3 Meleagris gallopavo
TTTTGTCTCTATGTTTATTCAAATGATCAAAAATGGGGCAGAAAAATCTCCCAATTTCCTGTTACTTCTTTAGCCAATATCACTTAGGCTACTGCTAACTAAAGACAGAAACTTTGAACAGAGACAGAAAAAGTGCTTGCTTCCAAGCTGAGAAAATCAATTTCCATCTTCAACAGTATTTATAACAACAATTATGCCATTTTAAGCCTTTCCTATTAAGAAGAAAAGAGATTTTCATTGTTCATATAATTATACTCGTGTGTCAATGTAGTCACACATTTTCCTTTTTTTACATAAACCTCATTTAATGTATGTCAAGCTCAAAATATTGGAATGATTAAGACAAGCTTAGAAAGAAAATAGATATATTTGAATACTTAGTTGTATGTCAGTG
>NW_011246396.1:0-538 GCF_000146605.3 Meleagris gallopavo
GGAATAATTGCAATCCCCGATCCCCATCACGAATGGGGTTCAACGGGTTACCCGCGCCTGCCGGCGTAGGGTAGACACAAGCTGAGCCAGTCAGTGTAGCGCGCGTGCAGCCCCGGACATCTAAGGGCATCACAGACCTGTTATTGCTCAATCTCGGGTGGCTGAACGCCACTTGTCCCTCTAAGAAGTTGGACGCCGACCGCTCGGGGGTCGCGTAACTAGTTAGCATGCCAGAGTCTCGTTCGTTATCGGAATTAACCAGACAAATCGCTCCACCAACTAAGAACGGCCATGCACCACCACCCACGGAATCGAGAAAGAGCTCTCAATCTGTCAATCCTGTCCGTGTCCGGGCCGGGTGAGGTTTCCCGTGTTGAGTCAAATTAAGCCGCAGGCTCCACTCCTGGTGGTGCCCTTCCGTCAATTCCTTTAAGTTTCAGCTTTGCAACCATACTCCCCCCGGAACCCAAAGACTTGGGTTTCCCGGGAGCTGCCCCGGCGGGTCATGGGAATAACGCCGCCGGATCGCGAGTCGGCA
>NW_011246397.1:0-581 GCF_000146605.3 Meleagris gallopavo
GAGGAATGTAATGGAGTGTAATTGGGAGGAACTGGGAGGAATTTCTCGGAGTCGTGGTCTTTGTGGGTGCATATGTCCCATTTAGGGAAGGAAAGGAGTATTTCTTAGCAGAACTGCCATAGCATTTAGGGAAAATGTCCTATCCTTGGGAGAGAAGTGGTATTTGTGGGAGAAGATGTCCTATTCTTGGTTGCAAGTGTCCAATTTGGTCTTGTCATCTAGTCTTTTTGGGAGAAAACGTGCGGTAGTTTGAAGAAAACAGGTATGCCTGGGAGAAAATATCATCTTTTTGGAAGCACAGGCCCAATTTCCAAGTGAAATGTGGTATTTCTGGGAGAAAATGACAAGTACGTGGGAGAAAAGTGGACAATTGTGGGAAAGACTGACTTCTCTTGGAGGGCAAGTGTGGTATTTTTGGTGTGAAAAAGGGGTCCTTTGGGGAGAAAACGGGGTGTAGATGGGAGCAAATGTCCTGTTGAGGAGTGTCTAGCAGTATTTTTGAGTAGAAAAGGGAAGGTACTTGTCAGAAAAGTGCTCTTCTGGGAGAGAGTAGCATAGTTGGTTGGAAAATGCGACCCATT
>NW_011246398.1:0-455 GCF_000146605.3 Meleagris gallopavo
TACCATTACGAGATCGTGGCAAGGTGATATAATCAACCTGCCATGCCTCCCCATATTTGTACTTTTGCCATCACCCTTCCTCCCAGAGAGGTTTCATTCTCTTGGCTTGTTTAATTGTGGCACATGTGTCACAGTCATGAATGATTTGCGCAATAGCATCCATAGTTAAATCCACCCCTCGGTCTCTAGCCCACTTATATGTCGCATCTCTCCCTTGATGGCCTGAGGTCTCATGGGCCCATCGGGCTAGAAATAATTCACCCTTGTTCTGCCAGTCCAGATCTATTTGGGCCACCTCAATTCTGGCAGCTCTGTCTACCTGATGGTTATTTTGCTGCTCTTCAGTAGCCCTATTCTTGGGCACATGGGCATCTACGTGACGCACCTTTATTAACCCATATTCTTTATTCGGGTCAGCAATATCTTTCCACAGGTCAGCAGCCCAAATAGGCTTA
>NW_011246399.1:0-504 GCF_000146605.3 Meleagris gallopavo
AGGGCTTGTACGCCCAGTTTGTACAAGCATCTGGGTTTCCCCTTCATCAGGGACATCAACAGTGGGGTTGAGTGCATTGAGTGCACCCTAAGGACACCAAGCTGTGGGGTGCAGTGACACAGCAGAGGGACGGGATGCCATCCACAGAGACCTCAACAGGCTGAGCAGTGGGCACAAATCCAAGTGCAGGGTCAGTAGCTGGGATGAGGGAACAGCCACCACCAAAACATGCTAGGGGATGAAAGGACTGAGCGTAGTCCTGCTCCATAAGGCCTGGGAGTACTGGTGGGTGGGAGCTGGACACAAGCCAGCAGTGGGCCCTTCCTGCCCAGAAAGCCAACCGTATCCTGGGCTGCATCCAAAGATGCGCAGTCAGCGGGCCAAGGGGAGGAGATCCCCCATCCCCTCTGCTCTGCGCTGGTCAGGCCCTCAGCTGCAGTGCTGCGTCCAGATGCGGAGTCCTCAGTGCAGGGGAGACAGTGGAGCTGTGCGAGTGCATCCAGA
>NW_011246400.1:0-543 GCF_000146605.3 Meleagris gallopavo
ATCCATGCGGTGTTTTTTAAGGGCATTGTGTGCATCCTTGTTGTGTTTAAAATTATGTTCTGCGTCTCTTCTGATTTCATTTTGCAGCCTGATGGAGTTGAAGGATTGCCTGGGCTCCTCCAGTCAGTGGTGTGAGATGTGTCCAGCAGGTAATGAACATCATGCACCCCATGTTGGTGCGCTGCTTGTATGCAGGTAGGTTTGCGATGTGATCCGACTCCCCCATGCTGACCATCCACAGCTAGATCAAGTTGCTCAGAGTCTGAGCCAGGCTCACCTTGAAAGGGCCAGCACATCCACCATGTCTCTGGCAACCTGTGCCACTGCCTCAGCACCCTCACTGTACAAGACATTTTCCTTAGATTTCACCTCCATTTTCCCTGCTCTTTCCTTTAGGTATTGAAAGGCTGTTACCAGGTTCCCTTGGAGCCTTCACTTCTCCAGGAGGCTGAACAGCCCAGCTCTCCTTGCTTACAGGAGAGGGGTTCCATCCTTGGCTTCGCGTTTGTGGCTGTACTCTGGATGCACTCGCACAGCTCCATG
>NW_011246401.1:0-439 GCF_000146605.3 Meleagris gallopavo
AAAATGAAATCAGAAGAGACGCAGAACGTAATTTAAAACACAACAAGGATGCACACAATGCCCTTAAAAAACACCGCATGGATGCAATTAGCACATGAATTACAGCCATCCAGCTTGAGATCCTCCAGAAAAGCAGAGCTCACAGCTCTGAAAGAAAGCAGGAATCACTCACCCCATTCTAAGGGCTCACCCCACACCCCAAAGGAAGCAGTCTCCAGATTCACATGCTGCTCTTACACCTAGCAGCCCTTCAGTGCACTTGCCATCCCCCAAAGACAAGATCACAGCCCTGAAAGAAAAAAGAACCACTTACCCCATTCCAAGGACCAATAGTCCCCCACACTCTCAAGTGAAGGAAGCAGCTTCCAGGTCCAAATACCTACCAGCCCTTAAGCGCTCAGGGTTCCCTGCCTAAGAAAGAGAGAGAGCAGCTCCACAA
>NW_011246402.1:0-514 GCF_000146605.3 Meleagris gallopavo
AATGAGGCTGTAGTTTGGAACATGCATTCTCCAAAAACCCACTACACCCAGGAACGATTGTGTCTCTTTCTTATTAGTGGGTGGAGACATGGCACTGATTTTGTTGATCACATCTGTTGGGATGTGACGACGGCCATCTTGCCACTTTTATACCTAGGAACTGAATTTCCTGGGCAGGCCCTTTCACTTTGCTTCGCTTAATAGCGAAACCAGCACGCAGAAGGATCTGGATTATTTGCTCTCCTTTCTCAAAAAACTTCCTTTGCTGTGTTGCCCCACACGATGATGTCATCAATATACTGTAAGTGCTCAGGAGCACCTCCCTGTTCCAGTGCAACTTGGATCAACCCATGGCAAATGGTTGGGCTATGTTTCCACCCCTGGGGCAAACGATTCCAGGTATACTGAATGCCCCTCAGGTGAAAGCAAACTGTGGCCTAGATCTTTGGTCAAGGATGGAGAAAAAGGCGTTAGCAATATCAATGGTGGCGTACCTATTTGGCTGCCTTTGACT
>NW_011246403.1:0-500 GCF_000146605.3 Meleagris gallopavo
TTTGCATGGCAGGAAGGACGCTCTGTCCCCACTGCGTCCCTCTGTGCGCTGCAGGGCGCAGTTGGATCTCTGGCAGCCTCCTGGCTGCTGCTCCCAAACACGGGGAACCGCGCGGCGCTGCTTCTGAGGAGAGAAAGGAAGAAACATCGGTGGGGACGGGCAGCCAAGGTTTGCACAGAGCTTCCAGGTTGTGCCAGAGATAGATTATCAGAGTGCTGAGAGATTAATTATCACTAAGGGAAAATACAGCCTAAGCCATGTCCATTCATTAGCCCGGGCTGTCAGCAGCGAGCGCAAAATCCAACTGGTTACTGAGGTCACAAAGGACCAGCAGGGCTCCTCCTGCTCCACCTCTTCCCTTAAAAATGAGAAAAAAGAAGAAACATCACACAAAAGAAACCCAGCCATACCTTTCTTCTCACAGAGCAGGAATTGGAACCATCTCCTTGCTGAGACCTGATGGCTGAAGTGTCAGAGGAAGCCCGAGGTCTCAGGGTTCT
>NW_011246404.1:0-497 GCF_000146605.3 Meleagris gallopavo
TGTGTTGTTGCCCCATACCCCAATGGCCCCCATGCACCCCTGTGTGCATTTGCTCTTACAACAGTTCCGTCATTGCTTTGGACATCATTGCCTTTTTTTTTTCCCCTTTTCTCTGTTTTCTTTCTGTTGACTCTCTCTGTGGTATGGGGGATGCTGTGTGCTGTTCCAAGGGGTGAGAAGAGGGGCCAGGAGCTTAGTTTGTTGCTTCATCCCTCGTTCTAGCCTCCCTCATGTGGACCCTTAGGCTTTTGCCTATGGCAGTGGCCTTCAGAGGAGGTACAAGCACTGAGGAAGCTGTCTTGGGGTGTTCTGTCATCATAGAATCACAGAATGAGTTGAGTTGGAATGGAACCACTAAAGGCCATCTGGTCCCACTGCCCTACAGTGAATGGGGACACCCACAGCTCCATCCTGTGCTCAGGGCCCCATCCTAGGAAGGAGCAGAGAGCTGCTATCTGTGCCTGTAGTTGATGCATTTCGCTGCACGCCAGCTTATT
>NW_011246405.1:0-449 GCF_000146605.3 Meleagris gallopavo
AAAATGCTGAGGTCCTGATTGTCTTCTTTGTTTCTTTCTTATCCAGCAAGTGTGGCTTGCAAGAATTCCATGGCTCAGAGGCCACGCTGAAAAGCTGGAGCAATCGAGATGTAGCTTTGGGTCAGGGAAACCTCGAGGAAACTGGATCTGTGTAACACGTTAGGCTTATTTGTCTTATGATGAGATGAGTCCATGAGAGCTGAGGGAGCTGTCCCCACTTGATGAGCGTAGGTTGGTGACTGGGAGAAGTGTCCCAAAGACTGGGCGAAAGTGCGTGTTACTCCTGTTTAAGAAGACCGAGAGAGTGGAAGCAGGGAGCTAGGGGGACCAGGGTCTTCAGGTCAGTCTCTTGATAGGAGGCGGAACAGTGCATCCTGGAAAGCCCTGCTCATGAAGGATGAAAATATCTACAGTGTCTCACGCAGCGTGGATTCACTATGGAGAAGTCA
>NW_011246406.1:0-422 GCF_000146605.3 Meleagris gallopavo
ACAAATGTTGGTTCTCCTCTCAGCAGAGCTGTTGGACAGACCTGTTGGCTCTAGAAATTAAACATGGCAGTGAGATGAGGCCAATGATGTAAGAGTAAGAGATGCTTTGGGATGCTTTTATGGCTGCACAGTGCCTCAGGAAGCAGTGACACCTGCCAGCTAAATAAAAGCTGTCCCTTAGATGCTGTGCTGTACAGCTGTGGAGCCACAGTGCTCCACAACAGCTATAATGTGTCCTGATTAAAAAAAAAAAAAAGACAGGTGCCTGCATCAGATGTCTGTGGCTGAGAGGCTCTTCCAGAAGAAGAAGAAGAAGGCAGCAGCACCTTATGCTCACACTGCAGTACAGATGCTACAGGAGCAGAAACAAACCAGGAAGCTCTGGGTTCCTCCGGGAAGGCAAAACTGCACAGAGATGCACC
>NW_011246407.1:0-369 GCF_000146605.3 Meleagris gallopavo
TTGGCTAACCGGAAATGGCCCGTTGGACTGGCAAACGTGACACCCAACGTGACACCCATCTTTCAAAAAGGGCTGGAAAGATGATCCTGGTAGCTACAGACCTGTAGTCTCACCTCGGTGCCAGGGAAGGTCATGGAACGGATCATCTCGGGAGGCCTCACGGACCAGCTAATGGTAAACTGGGGGATGAGGCCCAATCAGCGTGGGTTTATGAATGGTAGATCCTGTCTGACAACCCTGATTTCATTCTGTGACAAGATAAGGTAACGCGCTTAGTGGATGAAGGTATGGCTGTCGATGTTGTCTGCCTGGACTTCAGTAAGCCTTTGGCACTCTCCCCCGCAACACTCTTGTGGAGAAGCTGGCTGC
>NW_011246408.1:0-432 GCF_000146605.3 Meleagris gallopavo
ACCCCACTGTTGATGTCCCTGATGAAGGGGAAACCCAGATGCTTGTACCAACTGGGCGTAGAAGCCCTTGGGAGCAGCCCTGCGGAGGTCTCGGGGATCCTGGTGGACAAAGAGCTGGACATAAGCCAGTAGTGTGCACTTGCAGCCCAGAAGGCCAACTGTATCCTGGGCTGCATTCAAAGAGGAGCGACCAGCAGGGAGAGGGAGGTGATTGTCCCCCTCGACTCGGCTCTGGTGCGGCCCCATGTGCAGCACTGCGTCCAGGCCTGGGGCTCCAGCACGGGAATGATGTGGAGCTTTTGGAGCAGGTCCAGAGAAGGGCCACGAAGAGGATCAGAGGGCTGGAGCCCCTCTCTTAGAAAGAAATGTTGAGGGAACTGGGATTGTTGTGTGGGAGAAGAGAAAGCTCTGGAGATAGCTCATGACAGCCTT
>NW_011246409.1:0-384 GCF_000146605.3 Meleagris gallopavo
TGGGTTCTCGGAACGTAAGGAACGTGGATCCCAACTCCTGGAAACTACTGATCACGTATCAGTTCGGCCTCTCGCTGCAGCACTTCTTCCTGACGCTGTGCGAGTTAGGAGCAGCTCTCCCCCTTGCACCCGGAGTCGCAGCCCTGATTAAACACACCTGCTTTTATAACTGCTTTGTGGTCACAGAGTCTGATTCCACACCTCAGCGCGCGCCGCTCCTCGGGGCAGTGTGTGCCAGGGCCCCTCCTCGGGAAACATTTCTTCCTCCTATGGAAACCACCGGGCGCCCGGGCCGGCACTCTCGAAATAAACACGCGGTGCTGACAGACTCATTGCGGGCCGGGCGACGAATCCGCTGGTGGGACAGCGGTGCCGGTGCCCAGC
>NW_011246410.1:0-493 GCF_000146605.3 Meleagris gallopavo
AAGTGTGAATAAATGTTGAAGTAAGGTGTGAGTACACCTGGAATAGAGTGTGATAGCCAGTTGTGGGAGTAAAACCTGGAGAAAAGTCAGAGGAAAGCATGAGTAATTCTTGCGTAAACCAAGTAAACTGTGAGTATCAACTGTGAGTATCACATGAAGGTGAGAGCACACCTGGAGTATGGTGTGAGTTAGTAAGCGTGGAGTAAAGTGTGAGCAGAACCCAGCGGAAGTTGTGCGCACGTCTGTGCCCGCGACGGGGGGCCGTGGGCTTCCCTCCCCCCCGGCCACAGAATGGGAAGGGAAGGGGAGACGGGACGGGGGGGCTGGGAGCTGGGCTCCAGGAAGGAGAAAAGACAAAGCGACAACGATCTGCGGACAAAACTTGTTTTACTGAGTGCGATGGCGGAGTGCGAGTTAAGCCGACGCCATGGCGCCTCGTGGGAGCTGAGAGGAATAAATGAGAGGGGACAGGAGGGAGTTCCGTGAGGCGGAG
>NW_011246411.1:0-521 GCF_000146605.3 Meleagris gallopavo
CAGAAAACTACAAGGAAATTCTTTGCATAGTTTCTACATAAATAGCAAAAATGTGAAACTGGTTACTTGGCAGAAAATAAATTAAACTGATTATATCACAGAATAATTTTTAGATACATCACATATCAGAAAGAGCAGGAAATAAAATATTTAAATGTTTAAAATCTTTCTACTGCAAATACACTCTACCGCTTGTCCTTGTCTCAATTAATTCCAAGGAGTACAAAAATGAGAACTGGTTTTCAAGCAGTTTTTAATGCTTACAATTTGAGATGCTTCTGATCACATTAACACAAATGGATAACTAAAAAATGAATTATTTGCCTGATTAGACCTGATTTCATTCCGTTTTAATCATTTGTGAATTTTATTTTCTATTTTTATTGCATTCTACTCCTATTTTTTTTGGTGTGTGTATGTGTGATGAAAGCAGATGGTTAAATTTACACTCTTAAGGATAAAATAGCAAAAGAGAATTTCACTACGTATAAATATTACATTTACTTCTATGCAGCCCTTAA
>NW_011246412.1:0-335 GCF_000146605.3 Meleagris gallopavo
CAGAAGTCAGCCATCTTACCATTAGATTGGCCAGAAGCAGCAGGGACAAAGGAGTCAAAGAGAACCAAATGCATGCTTCCAACTGCACTCAAAAACAAAAAGGAAAAATGCCACTTGATCTGTCTGGCTGAGCCATGGATATTTGCTAGAAGCAGGAACAGGAACTGGTCCGTGGGAGGGAGGAGTAGTGCTCCCACTACTCTGGCTGAAAAGGAGAGACAAAGCACCAGGCACCGTACCTTGTCTTATGAAACTCTGTAGGACTCACCAGTGATACAATCAGCAAACACTAAAAACAGAAAAGAAAGAAAAAAAAAGAAAAAGGAAAAAAAAAA
>NW_011246413.1:0-418 GCF_000146605.3 Meleagris gallopavo
GTGGGAAGAGGGAGCTGGGGGGCCCCCAGAACCGAAGAGGAGGAGGGGGCCCGCCATGACCATCAAGCGGAGGAGGGAGAGGAGGAAGAGAGCCCGGTTCCATCGCGCCCGGACCACCGCTGTGAGCGACCATGGGCAGCCCATGGAGGTGGATCCGCCTCCAGAGGAGCCCATGGAGGTGGATCTGCCTCCAGAGGAGCCCATGGAGGTGGATCCGCCTGCGGCACAGCTGGCCTGGCACCACACCACCGTGCCAGGCCCCGCATCGGCGCAGTCACAGCTCCGCCATCGCTGGTCCGGGCGCTGGGGCTCCTTACCCGCTGCGCGGCCCCCGCCCCCAGCATTAGCTGGGTGGCATTGCTTCACATCTGCTCCTCCTCCAACCTTGTTGCTCCTCTGCGGTTCTGCGGGCCCCCAG
>NW_011246414.1:0-489 GCF_000146605.3 Meleagris gallopavo
TGATACACATTCTTAGTAAGAGACTAACAGTTTGGTTTGAGCTTTGTTAGCTTCTCTAAGGTTACATCTTCGCACACATAGGACCCCTTAGACACAACCTCTTGGATGCGTCTGGGACTCGGCGCGGATCCAGCTGTGCTGAGGATACCTTTCCGCTGCGGTTTGAGGAGCTCAGACAGCAAGGGGGTCCGATCTGAACCTCGTGACACAGCGGGAGGGCCTCCTGTATGCGTGTGTTTAACCCTGCCCTCTGCGTGGAAAATAACCAAGCGTATCCAGCCATCTCCAGCCTCGCTAGCTCACCGTTCTATCACTACAGAATATCTACATTACATCAGGACATTCCTGCTTCTCTCTTAGGAGCGTATATTGTAGCTGTACCCATCTGTTATAAACTGGCAGAGCCTGCACAATGGCAGCTAGGGACACCAGCTGATTACAAGAGTCATGGAGTGAACTCCGGTCCCAAATCCTTAGATGAATGGGCTC
>NW_011246415.1:0-460 GCF_000146605.3 Meleagris gallopavo
ACTGTAGATGCAGAGGAAGAGGAGGAAGGTGAAGAAATTCTTGAAGCTGTTATCCACCAACAGGTATTTTGTTAAGACTTGTCAAAACTACTGTCTTAACAAATTTGCTTAGATAGAAAAGGAAAAGATAAAAGCAGTGATTTCTTTTTTTTTACACAAGTATCATAACTGTTTGAGCATGGGTGTTCTCTTGTTTTTGTTTTGTTAAATCAGTAATTGAATTAAAACATAACTTTTTAGAATTATTAAAATTAGTAGGAAGAATTCTTCATGTATTCCCATGATGGTGGACTATTCGAAAAAATTTTTAAACTAAATTTGAATTTAGATATGGGATATTTTCTTAAACTTTCTGATGCAGTTGGACTGAGGGAAATATATGCCATTATAATATATGCCATTTGCCTTCAGTTAGTTCACATAAAATTGTAGTTGCTTACTTAGGGAACTTACATCTTTC
>NW_011246416.1:0-503 GCF_000146605.3 Meleagris gallopavo
CAGTAACATGCACAACAACATGAAATTCTCCACCGAGGATCGGGATCAGGACGCTTCAAGGAAGAACTGTGCATCCCGCTCTGGGGGCGGGTGGTGGTTTTCGTCCTGTTATTCCGTGCGGCTGAATTTCAAGGGCGGCATGACGTGGGGCAGCCTGTGCAAAGGGGACTGCAAATCCTCGCTCATCCTCATCAGACCAGCTCCGTACAGATAGCGTCCCTTCCTCACCGGACGCAGCCAGACCAGAGCTCTGCTGCACCGCTCGTTGCTGCCTGGGGTTCTGGGCGTGGGTGGGGGTGTTCCTCTATGCCAAGAGCTGTTTTCCTTCCTCTTTTCCTGGAAATCAGCAACGTTCACTGCTTTGTCTGTGGCCCGTCACCTGTGCTGGGTTTTTAGGACCATCATTAGAACAAGACATTATAAACGTTTTGGTATTCCTGTCCCAGCAAGGGCTCATTCTCTTTCTGCTCTGTGGTTACAGATGAAGGCCACAGACTTCAGCA
>NW_011246417.1:0-541 GCF_000146605.3 Meleagris gallopavo
AAGGCTCAAAGTTTACAAATATCCTAGAGTATTGGCCGTCCGCCTGGACTTTTCAAGGTCACGCTTTCAGACAGTACTGGTGAAACAGATAAACTTTCCCAATGAAGCTGTCTGAGAGCGGAGAGAGAGATTTGTTCAAAAAGCTAAAAAGCAACTGTTGCCCGCATTCTCCACCAAGAATGTCAACGGTTTACGGGCTGGTTCGGCCCGGTTCCGTGACTAGAAGGGCGGAGGGATCCGCGGATCCGCGCCCCAGAAAAAAGAGAAATAAGGGACCCCGAAATAATTGAAAACAGTGGCAACAATCTGAAGGTAAAACAAAGTAATTTACTAAATATGGTATCAACAGAATTTTATAAGGAGAGAGAATGTGAAATTGATAGTGGATCGGCCTTACCACAACGCTGAGATGAGAAGCGCAGGCGAGAAGCGCAGGCAGAGAAGCGCAAGCGAAGCAGCGCAGGCAGAGAAGCGCAAGCGAAGCAGCGCAGGCAAAGAGAGAGCATCAGGTGACCTTGCCGGGAGTTATATCTCCTCGTTG
>NW_011246418.1:0-439 GCF_000146605.3 Meleagris gallopavo
TTTTGAGGAGAAAACGGTTATTTCTGGTAGAAACGTTGAGACTTCGGTGATAAACTGGTATTTTGTGGAGAAATGTTTAATTTGGGGTAGAAATTTGCTCTTTTTGGATGAAAATGTGATGTTAGGGTTGAAAATAGGTATTTCTGGTGAAAAACGTTGTGTCTTTGAGAATAAAACTGGAATTGCTGGTGCAGATGATCATATTTCGGGAGAAAACGCCTATTTCTTGAATAAAATGTCTTGTTTTAGGGGGAAAATCTTGTATTTCTGGGAGAAAAGGTCATATTTCTTGTAGAAAAAATGGTATTTGTGAGAGGAAACTGCAGTTCTTTGCTGAAAATGGCATATTTTTAGAAGAAAGCGGGCATTTGCGGTGTAAAAATATAATATTTTTTGCAACAAAAACTTTGAATTTTCTAGGAGAGAAGATCATATTTTT
>NW_011246419.1:0-316 GCF_000146605.3 Meleagris gallopavo
AGGAGATATAACTCCCGGCAAGGTCACCTGATGCTCTCTTCTTTGCCTGCGCTGCTTCGCTTGCGCTTCTCTGCCTGCGCTGCTTCGCTTGCGCTTCTCTGCCTGCGCTTCTCGCCTGCGCTTCTCTGCCTGCGCTTCTCATCTCAGCGTTGTGGTAAGGCCGATCCACCATCAATTTCACATTCTCTTCTCCTTATAAATTCTGTTGATACCATATTTAGTAAATTACTTTGTTTTACCTCTAGTATTGTTGCCACTGTTTCAATTATTTCGGGGTCCCTTATTTTCTTTTTTTCCGGGGGCACGGATCCGCGGA
>NW_011246420.1:0-543 GCF_000146605.3 Meleagris gallopavo
TCTGCCTACGGGACACCTCAAGTCATTGAGAGCGACCAAGGAACTCATTTTACTGGTGCACTGATACAACGCTGGGCAGAAGAAAATAACATCGAATGGCGATTCCACCTGCCATATAATCCAATGGGGGCAGGCCTCATCGAACGTTATAATGGTATTCTTAAGGCTGCCCTGAAGACAGACTCCCAGTCCCTGCAGGGGTGGACAAAGAGACTGTATGAAACCTTGCGAGACCTGAATGAAAGACCCTGAGATGGTAGGCCCAGTGCCCTGAGAATGTTGCAGACAACGTGGGCTACCCTGCTTAGGATCCAAATGACGGGCACTGATCATCAGGTAAGACCCCAGATTGGTAATGAAAATAATCTTCTGCTCTCTGCCCCTGAGAATTTAGATCCTGGCACCCACAGAATAAAATGGCCAATGGAAGGTGCAGGTAGGACCCAAGTGTTGTGGCCTACTTGCACCTTGGGGAGATTGTTGGAGGCGGGAGGCTCAGTAGTCCCTCCAGTAATAGGTACATGGCCTACTGATGTTGTGGTC
>NW_011246421.1:0-515 GCF_000146605.3 Meleagris gallopavo
CAACATTTCTTCAGACTGCTTTAAGAGTACCTGAAACTGAACGACCAGCCTGGAAATTGGTGGCGTGCTTGAAGAGTGAGAGTACCTGGATTAGTCAGAAAGCTTCCAGACCAGCCTTGTTTGTCATCTCTCCATATTACTTATCAACGAATTATTCAACCTTTGTTTTTATTACCCTCTGGTTTAATAGCCACACTTCAAATTAAAGGGATCATGGTTTTATTTACAACACGAGCTGATATTATGAGCACCTACACGTAATTTTCCAAGCAACCTCTCACACAAGTTCACACAAGCTTGGTGCCACGTTAGGTGCAAAAGAGCATGAGATCTGCAGCTTCCTGAGGAATGAAAGCAACCGCATTTTTGTGGGTGCCGCACTTTCTTCTGCATCGAAGAAACAACAACGAAACAAAAACTAAATACTAAAAAGTTTTAAAAAGTTAAAAAGACAATAAACTAACCTCCTCAGGAGAAAGAAAAAAAAAAAAAGACCAAAACAAACCCAAACCAAG
>NW_011246422.1:0-513 GCF_000146605.3 Meleagris gallopavo
GGATGTGCTGGCCCTTTCAAGGTGAGCCTGGCTCAGACTCTGAGCAACTTGATCTAGCTGTGGATGGTCAGCATGGGGGAGTCGGATCACATCGCAAACCTACCTGCATACAAGCAGCGCACCAACATGGGGTGCATGATGTTCATTACCTGCTGGACACATCTCACACCACTGACTGGAGGAGCCCAGGCAATCCTTCAACTCCATCAGGCTGCAAAATGAAATCAGAAGAGACGCAGAACATAGTTTAAAACACAACAAGGATGCACACAATGCCCTTAAAAAACACCCACCGCATGGATGCAATTAGCACATTTATTACAGCCATCCAGCTTGAGATCCTCCAGAAAAGCAGAGCTCACAGCTCTGAAATCAAGCAGGAATCACTCACCCCATTCTAAGGGCTCACCCCACACCCCAAAGGAAGCAGTCTCCAGATTCAGATGCTGCTCTTACACCTAGCAGCCTTCAGCGCACTTGGGATCCCCCAAAAAAGAGAAGATCACAGCCCTG
>NW_011246423.1:0-497 GCF_000146605.3 Meleagris gallopavo
CAGTGTACATTAGCTGAGAAATTGAACCAGTGTTCATAAAGTAAGGAAGGATTTAATATAATCTTAGTTCATCTTAGTTATAATCTGAATTCAGTGGGTACAAATTTTAATGGATAGGATAAAAACAACCCTATAGGAAATACTCTCTTGTTGAGAAACTACATATTCTTTTTATCCACTCTTCTTACATTCCCAAGGACTATCGTGAAGCCTGTAAATCCCATAGTAGCACCTGCAATATCAAATGTAACTCATCTGTTGATTTAAATCTTCTCACTTCTTTTGAATTTATCTTTTGGATATCTAAGATTTATCTTTAGCATTTTAATTTCATGTGTTTTACAATGATAAACAATGCTCAGCTGATGGAATACTGATACAAATTAACACTAAATCAGCATTTTTTGTCCTGAAAGAATTTCTTTTTTTCTTTTTCTTTTTTCTTTTTTTTAAGTTCTAGCTTATTCTATAAACTACTTCTATCTTTAAATTATTGA
>NW_011246424.1:0-474 GCF_000146605.3 Meleagris gallopavo
CCCCTTTGGAATTGTGATGTTGTATTAAGTGGATGAAACATGAAGTCTACCTAAGAAAAAACAGTTCTTCTGGTAGCAAATAGGACATATGCACGCACAATTAACGGGACTCCTAGACACTCCTCAAGAGGACATTTTCTCCCATCTACACCCCGTTTTCTCCCCGAAGGACCCCTTTTTCACACCAAAAATACCACACTTGCCCTCCAAGAGAAGTCAGTCTTTCCCACAATTGTCCACTTTTCTCCCACGTACTTGTCATTTTCTCCCAGAAATACCACATTTCACTTGGAAATTGGGCCTGTGCTTCCAAAAAGATGGTATTTTCTCCCAGGCATACCTGTTTTCTTCAAACTACCGCACGTTTTCTCCCAAAAAGCTAGATGACAAGACCAAATTGGACACTTGCAACCAGAATAGGACATCTTCTCCCACAAATACCACTTCTCTCCCAAGGATAGGACATTTTCCCTA
>NW_011246425.1:0-478 GCF_000146605.3 Meleagris gallopavo
GTAAAAGCAAAGGTTCAAATCTCTTGCTCTGTACTATCAGATATTCTTTTATTTTCTTGCCTACATAGGAATAAAGAAAATTAATCCCATATTCATGGCTGTTGGACTGAAGGGGTCAAAAGGATGGGAGAGGAGCACCTGACCTCCGTTTACGTCTGTTTACGAGGGTGGATAGTGGTAGCACAAGGGGGAATGGCTTTAAACTAAGACAGGAGAGGTTTAGGTTAGATAGTAGGGGAAAGTTTTTCACTCAGAGGGAGGTGACACACTGGAACAGGTTGCCCAAGGAGGCTGTGGATGCCCCATCCCTGGAGGCATTCAAGGCCAGGCTGGATGTGGCTCTGGGCAGCCTGCTCTGGTGGCTGGCGCCCTTGCACATAGCAGGGGGGTTGAAACTAGGGTGAGCACTGTGGGCCTTCTCAACCCAGGCCACTATACGATTCCTATGATTCTATGACCTCGTGTGCTCATGAAAATT
>NW_011246426.1:0-435 GCF_000146605.3 Meleagris gallopavo
CTCCTGGACGATGCCCGCAGGCTTAAGGTCACTTCTCAAGGACTCCATAGGACTCTTTTCACAGGACTCCATCAAAAAGAATGTCACACTTGTTCTTCCATACACTCAAGCTGACCCAACAGTGCTATCACAGTCACTTAACACACACAGAAGCATCCAAACCCCGAGCATGCACATCCCCTCCTGTGGTACTGGAGGCCACAGCTCACCTTCACACCGCAGTTTTACACTGATGCAGCCGCGCTACAGCTCCGTGGCTGCCACACAGGGCCTGCAGGACCTCTTTCTCTGCAAGCCCCATCTGCAGGCATTGGTTCATGAGGTTCACCACCTGCCCTCTGAGCAAAGCAAGCACTTTAGACCGAGAGCAAAAGTGCCCCTGGTCCCGGTCCCCACCCTCACTCCTGTCAGACATACCCTGGTACTGTGGACTCA
>NW_011246427.1:0-404 GCF_000146605.3 Meleagris gallopavo
AAAGAACTGTGTTTTGTGCCAAAGCCCAAACCAGCTATGTGGGAAACACGTGGCCCCCACTCACTGAATGTGCTGCAGGTTTCAAAGCCAGACGTAATACTGCACGAGAGAAATCTGGATCTATAGGATTTATATTATATATCTGTCTGTTAAATTTCAAAGACTGAGAGCACTATTCTGGTTGTCTCAGAGCATGGAACTAAAAGATGACTTCTTGAACAGTAAAAGTTGCAGTAGCAGCAACCATGGTAGTAGGTTGAGATTGGTTAGTAAAAAGCACAGATTTCCCATGAGTAATTTGAAACAAGTCCTCTTCAGTTGCTGTTTATTAATGTCTTCTGGAATTCCAAACGCTCAAGTTACTCAGTAGTACGTCTTGCTGCAAACAGCTTTTCTTTTTTTCT
>NW_011246428.1:0-483 GCF_000146605.3 Meleagris gallopavo
GCTCAGTCCTTTCATCCCCTAGCATGTTTTGGTGGTGGCTGTTCCCTCATCCCAGCTACTGACCCTGCACTTGGATTTGTGCCCACTGCTCAGCCTGTTGAGGTCTCTGTGGATGGCATCCCGTCCCTCTGCTGTGTCACTGCACCCCACAGCTTGCTGTCCTTAGGGTGCACTTAACCCCACTGTTGATGTCCCTGATGAAGGGGAAACCCAGATGCTTGTACAAAGTGGGCGTAGAAGCCCTTGGGAGCAGCCCTGCGGAGGACTCGGGGGATCCTGGTGGACAAAGAGCTGGACATAAGCCAGTAGTGTGCACTTGCAGCCCAGAAGGCCAACTGTATCCTGGGCTGCATTCAAAGAGGAGCGACCAGCAGGGGAGAGGGGAGGTGATTGTCCCCCTCGACTCGGCTCTCGGTGCGGGCCCCATGTGCAGCACTGCGTCCAGGCCTGGGGGCTCCAGCACTGGAATGATGTGGAGCTTTT
>NW_011246429.1:0-419 GCF_000146605.3 Meleagris gallopavo
TCGCAGGGCTGCACCCCGCCCCAGGTGTTGCCACAAAAAACAGGAGGGCAAGGGAATGCCCAGGCAAAAGGCAAGGGCCAAGAGAACATGGAAGGAAATGCCAAGGATGACGGCCCAGACAATACGGCAGGGAACGCCAAAACTGAATGCCGACATGAATGTGGCAACACAAAAGCCAAGGGAATGGCCAAGAGAATGGGGCAAGGAACACAAAAATAGGAGGACAAGAGAATGTAATAGTGAAAACAGTGCAAGACCAGAGACAAGCAAGACACAGAACAAAGAGGATAGGCAGCCTTCTGGGCACCATGAAGCGCAATTCAGAGCTCTGCGGGAACCCTATTGTGCCGGGCTCTGGAATGGGTAAACGCTGGCGGCTGTGCATCGCCTTACCTGCTGGCAGACAATGACCAGTCAGC
>NW_011246430.1:0-361 GCF_000146605.3 Meleagris gallopavo
ACAAAGAGCTGGACATAAGCCAGTAGTGTGCACTTGCAGCCCAGAAGGCCAACTAGATCCTGGGCTGCATTCAAAGAGGAGCGACCAGCAGGGAGAGGGAGGTGATTGTCCCCTCGACTTGGCTCTGGTGCGGCCCTATGTGCAGCACTGCGTCCAGGCCTGGGGCTCCAGCACGGGAATGATGTGGAGCTTTTGGAGCAGGTCCAGAGAAGGGCCACGAAGATGATCAGAGGGCTGGAGCGCCTCTCGTTAGAAAGAAATGTTGAGGGAACTGGGATTGTTTCTGTGGGAGAGAGAAGACTCTGGAGATAGCTCATGACAGCCTTCCAAGACTCGAAGGGAGCGCATAAGCAGGAGGGGG
>NW_011246431.1:0-427 GCF_000146605.3 Meleagris gallopavo
ATGGTGGATGTGCTGGCCCTTTCAAGGTGAGCCTGGCTCAGACTCTGAGCAACTTGATCTAGCTGTGGATGGTCAGCATGGGGGAGTCGGATCACATCGCAATCCTACCTGCATACAAGCAGCGCACCAACATGGGGTGCATGATGTTCATTACCTGCTGGACACATCTCACACCACTGACTGGAGGAGCCCAGGCAATCCTTCAACTCCATCAGGCTGCAAAATGAAATCAGAAGAGACGCAGAACATAATTTAAAACACAACAAGGATGCACACAATGCCCTTAAAAAAACACCCAACGCATGGATGCAATTAGCACATAGCCCTATGAATTACAGCCATCCAACTTGAGATCCTCCAGAAAGCAGAGCTCACAGCTCTAGAAAGAAAGCAGGAATCACTCACCCCATTCTAAGGGCTCACCCCA
>NW_011246432.1:0-588 GCF_000146605.3 Meleagris gallopavo
CCACTCCAAGCACAACATTGACAGTGAGTGTCTATCATCCTTCCTGAGGCACAGGATACACTGTATTTTCAGAGTCCCCCAGAGCTGGGTAGTCACAGCTGTTTCCTTTCCCAGTGAAGTTGCATGGAGGTAGGTATTAATTAAGGAGAAATCTAATGAAAGCTACTCATTTACTCTTCAGAACTGTAGGTATGCGGAATCAGTCTTGATAATGCATTTAAGGCAGCTGGAAGGAATGATGTAGCAGTTTCTAAGCTGCAGCTCAAGGTAAGGAGGCTCAAGGACACCACACAAATAATACACAGCTTCCACACTGGAGTGTGGACTTGCCCTACCAAATGCCTCCCCACGGGCATGACAAAAGGTTTGAGGCCCAAAAAATTAGGCAGTACCAAATTCGAAGGGCATTTTCTCCGTGCCCTTCACAAGCCTTGTTGTAAGACTTTGTAGGTCCCAACGCTGGCTGGAATGCAGTCAGCTAACATACGTAAGAAAGAAGTACAAAAGCAGTCCTTTTTTATTCACAGCCTTTAAATCCTCATTAAATCTTGTTGCACTGTGGATTGGGTCTCTATGATGTGTTGCCAC
>NW_011246433.1:0-478 GCF_000146605.3 Meleagris gallopavo
GGGATGGTCAGCATGGGGGAGTCGGATCACATCGCAAACCTACCTGCATACAAGCAGCGCACCAACATGGGGTGCATGATGTTCATTACCTGCTGGACACATCTCACACCACTGACTGGAGGAGCTCAGGCAATCCTTCAACTCCATCAGGCTGCAAAATGAAATCAGAGGAGACGCAGAACATCATTTAAAACACAACGAGGATGCACACAATGCCCTTAAAAAACACCCACCGCATGGATGCAATTAGCACATAGCCCTATTAATGACAGCCATCCAGCTTGAGATCCTCCAGAAAAGCAGAGCTCACAGCTCTGAAATCAAGCAGGAATCACTCACGCCATTCTAAGGGCTCACCCCACACCCCAAAGGAAGCATTCTCCAGATTCAGATGCTGCTCTTACACCTAGCAGCCCTTAAGCGCACTTGGGATCCCCCAAAAAGAGAAGATCACAGCCCTGAAAGAAAAAAGAACCAC
>NW_011246434.1:0-533 GCF_000146605.3 Meleagris gallopavo
ATAAGGATGTCGTGGCAGACAGTATCAAATGCCTTTCTAAAATCAAGGTAGATTACATCTACCGCTCTTCCCCCATCCACCCAGCATGTGACAGCATCGTAGAAGGCCACCAGGTTGGTCGAGCACGACCTCCCCTTGCTGAACCCATGCTGACTACTCCTGATAACCTCCTTTTCTCCCAGCTGTCTGGAGATGGTATCCAGCACAAGCTGTTCCATCACCTTTCCAGGGACGGAGGTGATGCTGACAGGCCTATAATTACCCGGCTCTTCCTTCTTGCCCTTTTTGAAGACCGGAGTGACATTGGCTACCCTCCAGTCTTTCAGGGACCTCCCCTGTTATCCAACACCTCTCAAAAATGATGGAGAGCGGTTCGGCAATGACCTCCGCCAGCTCCCTCAGCACACGTGGATGTCACCCCATCAGGTCCCATGGACTTGTGGACCTCAGTACTGCCTAGGCGCTCACGCATGTCCTCTTTCCTGACTAAAGGGAAGTCTCCCATTCCCCAGACCCTCTCACTAACCTCCAGG
>NW_011246435.1:0-516 GCF_000146605.3 Meleagris gallopavo
CATCTGTTCCCAAGTATATGGCTCAGAGCAATATAATTCTACCTGTACTCACTACTGATAATATCAGAGTAAAAATATGGAAAGAACAGACACTATCAGAAACAGATTAGAAAAAGATTTATAGTAAAGATTTATTATACCTTTCTGTTGAGGTGTGACTGGACAAGATCGAGTGTTTTATCTGTAAGATAAGAGGGGGTGGGTGGGGAGACACTCTCTATAATGAGAAGACTGTATTGTGTTTCAGAACTTTGCATTTTAACAAATCCAAACTGCAGCCAGCAGAAAAGCTAGGCATAGGCCCAAAAAACAATATGCAGAGAAATATGAAAAAATATGACAACATTATTATATTGGAAAAGAAAAAAAAAAAAAAGAAAAAAAAAATTAACTTACTTTTACAAGAAAGCTAGCTACCTAGCAAGTGCCAAGTGAGATGCCATACAGCACATGTACAAAACTAGGGCAAAGTGTTTCCTTGCAATGATATTTTCTTTAACTTAAAAAAAAAAAAAA
>NW_011246436.1:0-377 GCF_000146605.3 Meleagris gallopavo
CTGGGACTGAGGGGGCAGTTCGAGGCTCCAAACAGAACTTGATGGGTGGAGACAGTGGAGTTCAAAGGCTTGGAGAGGGGTGGGGGGATGCTGCTTCTCTTAAGTGCCTGTATACTAATGCGCGTAGCATGGGGAATAAACAGGAAGAGCTGGAGTTCTGCGTGCGGTCGCGAGGTCATGATCTCATCGCGATCACGGAGACGTGGTGGGACAGCTCGCATGACTGGAATGTTGTCATGGAGGGCTATGTGCTTTTTAGGAAAGATCGGCTGGCTAGGCGGGGTGGTGGAGTTGCTCTTTATGTTGAGAGAGCAGCTAGAATGTATTGAAATTCACTTGGGGGAGAGTGATGTAGCAGTGGAGAGCTTATGGGTGAG
>NW_011246437.1:0-395 GCF_000146605.3 Meleagris gallopavo
AAAAGGTGAGGAATGTGTGAGAAAGCTGGTGTTTCTGGGAGTAAATGCCATCTTTTGGGGGCTAGAAATGGTCTTTCTGGTGGGATGTGCCACATCTTTGTGAGGCAATCGGTGTTTGTGAGGGCCAATGGCATATATTCCGGATCGAAATGGTCTTTCCGCAGTAAAATGCCAAAAGTCTGGGAGTAAGTGTCATGATGAGGAATGTAATGGAGTGTAATTGGGAGGAACTGGGGAGGGAATTTCTTCGGAGTCGTGGTCTTTGTGGGTGCATATGTCCCATTTAGGGAAGGAAGGAGTATTTCTTAGCAGAACTGCCATAGCATGTAGGGAAAATGTCCTATCCTTGGGAGAGAAGTGGTATTTAGTGGGGAGAAGATGTCCTATTCTTGGTT
>NW_011246438.1:0-514 GCF_000146605.3 Meleagris gallopavo
TAGTGGGGGTTGCCTCGACCCACGTACAAGACCTTGCTCTTGGATTTGTTGAACCTCATGAGGTCCACCTGGGCCACCTGCTCAGCGCCATAGGTCCCCGTGCATGGCATCCCATCCCTCTGGTGTGTCACCGCTCCTTACAGCTCGCTGTCATCCTCAAATCGGTCCCAGCTCTGTGGGACACCACTCGTCACCAATCTCTATCCAGACATGGAGTCACTGACCACCACTCTCTGGACTCCATCCTTGTCAACAGTTTACGAGCTGGTTCGGCCCGGTTCCGTGACTGGAAGGGCCGAGGGATCCGCGGATCCGCACCCCCGGAAAAGAAAATAGGGGACCCCAAAATAATTGAAAACAGTGGCAACAATCTGAGGTGAAACAAAGTAATTTACTAAATATGGTATCAGCAGAATTTTATAAGGAGAGAGAGTGTGAAATTGATGGTGGATCGGCCTTAGCACAACGCTGAGATGAGAAGCGCAGGCAGAGAAGCGCAGGCAGAGAAGCGCAA
>NW_011246439.1:0-484 GCF_000146605.3 Meleagris gallopavo
GGCCTGCATTTCAAATAGTGTGGCCAGCAGGAGCAGGGAGGTGATCATCCCCTGTACTCAGCACCTCGAGTAATGTGTTCAGTGTTGGGCCCCTCACTACAGGAAAGACATTGAGGCCCTGGAACGTGTCCAGAGAAGGGCAGCAAAACTGGTGAGGGGTCTGGAGCACAGGCCTCATGAGGAGCGGCTGAGGGAGCTGGGACCGTTTAGTCTGGAGAGGAGGAGGCTGAGAGGAGACCTCATTGCACTCTACAACTTCCTGAAGGGAGGTTGTGATGAGGAGGGTTTGGCCTCTTCTCTCCGGCCACAAACAGGACCCGAGGAAATGGCCACAAGTTGTACCAGAGGAGGCTGAGGTTAGGCACGAGGAAAAGCTTTTTCTCTCAGGGAGTGGTCAGGCACTGGAATGGCTGCCCAGGGCGGTGGTGGAGTCGCCATCCCTGGCAGTGTTCAAGAGGCATCTGGATGAGGAGCTACAGGTAGG
>NW_011246440.1:0-446 GCF_000146605.3 Meleagris gallopavo
ATTCAAAGAGGAGCGACCAGCAGGGAGAGGGAGGTGATTGTCCCCCTCGACTCGGCTCTGGTGTGCGGCCCCATGTGCAGCACTGCGTCCAGGCCTGGGGCTCCAGCACGGGAATGATGTGGAGCTTTTTGGAGCAGGTCCAGAGAAGGGCCACGAAGATGATCAGAGGGCTGGAGCACCTCTCTTAGAAAGAAATGTTGAGGGAACTGGGATTGTTTCTGTGGGAGAAGAGAAAGCTCTGGAGATAGCTGATGACAGCCTTCCAAGACTCGAAGGGAGCGCATAAGCAGGAGGGGGCAACGGCTGTTTAGGAGGGTGGATAGCGATAGGACAAGGGGAAATGGTTTTCAAGTGAGACAGGGGAGGTTTAGGTTGGTTATTAGGAGGCAGCTTTTTCACGCACGAGGGTGGTGACGCACTGGAATGTGTGCTTGAGAGTCACTTCC
>NW_011246441.1:0-459 GCF_000146605.3 Meleagris gallopavo
CTTCTGGGGAAAGCTCGGGCTGCCCCGATCCCGTGCTAAGGGGGATGCGGCCGCTGCTCGCAGGATGCGATCTGTGTGCCCAGGGTGCGCGCTGCTATCGCATCCGCGGGTAGAGTCTGCTGGGATAGAGCCCACAGCTCTGGAGAACTTGTGATGCCCAATGGGAGTGCGGGGCTTGCACCTGCCCGAGCTGCGGCATCCACAAGAGAGCAAATAGAAAAAACTGAGCTGTAACCAATTCTCCCGTGCAAACGATGCTGATGTACTTGGTGGTATTCTGGCTCTTTGCAGGCAGTGAGATAACAGGTTCCAGTGATTTCTGGAAGGGGAAAAAAAAATAAATCGCATACAACAAATAGGGAAAAGACCCAAAAAACTTTTAGGGGGGACCCCTTGGGGCAATCTGAAGTCAGTCAGTTTATGCTGGGAGGAAGCGTTAGGTCCCGTCGTGCCTGCAGA
>NW_011246442.1:0-363 GCF_000146605.3 Meleagris gallopavo
TTTTCAGAATGTCTTGAGGATACTGATGACATGCTCTGGGACATCTGTATAAAACAAAGAAAGCTACAAAGGACTGGCAAGCTACGATGAAGTGTAAATTTAAGGTAACTATGCTTAAGATAAATTACTCATTACAGATTTCAAACCCTGTCTGTTCTTGCAGATCAGTTCACCTAAGAAACTGCATACATTTCTGCCATTTTGTTCTGTAGCAGCTTTTTTTTTGTTAATAACTACCTTTGATTACAAAACAGCTGATATCTCCTTTATCATTTAACACTAAGAAGTGCTTTTCCAGATCCAGTGTTACTGAAGATATTTTCTGAGTATACAGAAGAAATATAGCTATGCACTCTAACACAG
>NW_011246443.1:0-534 GCF_000146605.3 Meleagris gallopavo
CAAGCCCAGCCTCTTCCAAACGCTGAAAGAAAACAACGGCTGTTAAGTTTCCTTTACATTTCTTGCATCTTACAGTACACATGGTTTAGAAAACACTAGCACAAGCCTAACATGGCATGGGCTTCCAAGCCTCAAATAGCAGAGGTAACTTCTCCCACTTAGGCAGGGAATTACCATGTTTTCCTATCTAGAAAAGACAAGAATGTTTGCGTGGTAACAGAATGTTTATTATGAGACAGCCACATCCAGATGTGCTCACGAGCAGATCTCTGCAAAGATGGTTGTCCGATAGAATCCCAGCCTGATGAAGGCTGTCCTGGAATTAACAAAGGCAAGTGTTTGACAGAAAGCTGCAAAACAAGGAACAAAGGAGAGCTTTTCACGCCATGGAAAGCGTGCGCACAACTCAAGAGGCAGCCAAGCCAATCTATTCGTTTGTAGCACTAGAAGAGCACCCCTGTTTGCTCTGAACTTCACCAGGAACTTACACGCACCATTTAAAGCACAACACTCGCCAGCTTTTGCTGAGTTAAT
>NW_011246444.1:0-407 GCF_000146605.3 Meleagris gallopavo
ATCGGTGAACGTTGACATTCTTTGTGGGCCAGTGCTCGATGGTGGTACTGGAGGCACGCGGTCGTGAGGTGCCAGTCTGTCCTGTGCTCCATCATCCCATGCAGACCATCACCGGGTGTTGCACGCGATCTGACAGTAACACTGGAACGCTCTGATGGCATTTTGTTCCTTCCGGTGATCCTGAAGGCTCAGAGACTCACGGGGAGAAATACAGATGTCTCAGAGGTACCAGGAGGGGAAGGTCTGCCCTCCAGGGCAACATACAGGCCGTGTTTCTATCCTGGCCAACACTTCCACCTGTACAGGGGCACGTCCTGGCCGCCTGTACCACACCTTCTGGGCCCGGATGTCTGCGGCTGCATAATAATATCAGGCACCAAAGGAGTGTCCTGATCTGCCACAGGGAC
>NW_011246445.1:0-395 GCF_000146605.3 Meleagris gallopavo
ATAAGCACATAACTGATGATTCTTTTCCCAGAATGATAGAAAGTGTCAATAAGATATACAGTATTTTACTTTACAAACAGCTTTAGTACTATATAAAATAGTAAAAAGTAACTATAAAAGTAGCCCATGTTCAAGAGATTATATATAGCATGTTCTTACTATGAACTGACTGGTGAGGTATCATGTATATTCCATTTTTGTATTTTCAGGGAAAAAATAAATTATCTTGTAGTAAGTTGCAGAGGCATGACTTGCTCTTTAGGACATCATGGATGTCCAGCATAGATAAAATGAAGGGACTATAACAATAAAATAATAATCCAAGTAGTGAAGAATGGTGATCAGTTTTTTAAGAATGTCATTTCAAAAATCATAATATTATAGCCTGTTAAAAC
>NW_011246446.1:0-388 GCF_000146605.3 Meleagris gallopavo
TTTTGGGGGGGAATCTCCAATTTCTAGGACAAAATGTCATATTTTTGGCGGGAAAACTGGTATTTCTGTGAGACAATGTCCTATTTCCGGGCGAAAACTGGGTTTTCTGGTAGAAAACGTTGAGATTTGGTGAGAAAACTGGTATATCTGGCACAAAATATCCTATTTCTGGGAGAAAGCTGATATTTCTGAGAGACATTGCGATATTTGTGGGAAGAAAACGGATATTTCTGGGAGAAAAGGTCATATTTTGAGGAAGAAAACTGCAGTTCCTGGCAGAAAATGTCATACTTTTCGGGGAGAAAACTGGCATTTGTGGTAGAAACTCTCGTATTTCTGGGAGAAAACTGGGATTTCTGGTAGAAAATATCATATTTCTGGGTAGAAT
>NW_011246447.1:0-475 GCF_000146605.3 Meleagris gallopavo
TCAGGTTCTGGACCACCTGAGGACCCAAACATCCAGGAGTCCTTGGGTCCTGACGAGATGAGTCCCAGAGTTCCGAGGGAATTCACCGCTGCAGTCACCGAGCCACTCTCCATGGTATTTCACAAGTCGAGGCAGTCAGGTCAAGTCCCTGCTGAGGAGAAAAAAGGTGACAGCACACCTCTTACGAAGGATAGAAAGTGTGACGCGGGGAACTACCAGCATGTCAGTCTCACCTCTGTGCTGGTCACAGATCATGGAGCAGATCATCCTGGAAGTGACTCTCAAGCACACATTCCAGTGCGCCACCACCCTGTGCGTGAAAAGCTTCCTCCTAATAACCAACCTAAACC
Organism: Meleagris gallopavo; assembly: GCF_000146605.3. Lineage (NCBI taxonomy): Eukaryota > Metazoa > Chordata > Aves > Galliformes > Phasianidae > Meleagris > Meleagris gallopavo. The sequence continues at coordinate 351 of NW_011246447.1, forward strand.
TCCCCCGTCTCACTTTAAACCATTTCCCCTTGTCCTATCGCTATCCACCCTCCTAAACAGCCCGTTGCCCCCTCCTGCTTATGCGCTCCCTTCGAGTCTTGGAAGCTGTCATGAGCTATCTCCAG
>NW_011246448.1:0-446 GCF_000146605.3 Meleagris gallopavo
GCTCACCCGCGTGACGGCTGAAGTCTTTTCACATACCTCTCAGCTCAGCTGTGGTCGGGAGTTGAACGGTTACTGTCACCTCTGTGAGTCGTGCCTCTTCTGCCTCCTGTTCTTACCATCACAGAATCATAGATCCCAGAATCTTTAAGGAGGGTTGGAGAAGACCTCTAAGATCACCTAGTCCAACTGTCCACCTCTCACCGATATTGCCCACTAAACCATGCCCCTAAGTTCAACACTACTATTGCATCCAGACCAGGAGCCCCCAACACAAGAAGGACATGGAGTAGTTGGAGCAGAGCCAAGGGAGGGCCATGAAGAGGGCTGGAGCACCTCCCCGACAGGGGACAGGCTGAGGCAGCTTTGGGCTGTTCAGCATGGAGAGGAGAAGGCTCCAAAGAGACCTTAGAGCAGCCCATCAGTTCTCGACTGGGGCTAAAAAAGCT
>NW_011246449.1:0-550 GCF_000146605.3 Meleagris gallopavo
TTGATCTTCCTCCCAAAATTAATTCGTATATGACCTTGTGGCATCCAAGATTAAAAAAATAAAAGAAAAAATAATTCAGGCCCATTCCATTTCTGACTTCCTCAACAACTTGCAAAAAAAAAGTTAACTCCACTATGTTGTTAATACCAATAAGTGTTAAAGATGCAAAGATCAGTTCCTGTATAAATCTTGGTTCAAGGATGATGGGCAAGCAGCTAGAAAACATTTCTTCAAGTCTTCTTCCCCTAATGTAAAACTCTTAGTAGAAAAATGATAAGGATAAATGGCACCTATCCAACTGATTCCATTATAGAAGCCGGTTTGTGTGCAACAGATGATTCACTATTTATAGTGTCTTTAGTGCATGCCTCATGGTATACACTCACAGTCAATCTCAGAGAGATGTTACTTAGGCAGGGTAATGTACTCATCTTCTCAGAAAGAGCTAAACCTCTGACAAAAAAAGAACATAATCTAGGGGAATAAAATAATCTTACTATGTCTACACCCATTAAACAGAGCTCAAGTATAATAGAACAAGAACAACAGT
>NW_011246450.1:0-438 GCF_000146605.3 Meleagris gallopavo
TTATGCTAAATTTGATTGTTGTTAAATTATGATCATTGCTATCTTCAGTCAGCATGCAAGGCATTCTACGAGATACAATTGCTCAGTGATTTCTATTATTGATGGAGAATCAGATAATAATCAGACCTCTTCTGAAATGAATTAAAGACATAGAACACTCTTATAGCGATGTACTACCAGCTCCTCCTGGAAATACGACTTGATTTCTTCAGCAAAGAAAGAACAACTTAAGTATTTCAAACTGTGAAAAACACATTGTTTTTGACATGGAATTCCTTCATGATACCAATGTACTAATTTGGATAAGTTAATGTTGGATTGCACCAAAGTTAAATTATTTGAAATGACCTGAGCAAATTTCTACCTCATATCATTCAGGATCACATGATATCAAAGACTGTAAAAGTACCAATTAAAAAAAAAAATACTAGAAAAAAG
>NW_011246451.1:0-520 GCF_000146605.3 Meleagris gallopavo
CATGGGGAGGGACCTTTTTCAGTGAGTGCAGTGACAGCACAAGGAGGTTTAAGCTAGATTAGATTGAACATTAGGAAGAAATTCTTTACTATGAGGGTGTTGAGACACTGGAACATGTTTCCCAGAGAAATTATGGATTCCTGGAAGTGCTCAAGACCAGGCCGGATAGGTCTTTGGGCAGTCTGATTTAGTGGAAGATGTCTGTGCCCATGGAAGCGGTTGGCTTTTGTTTCTTTTTCCTTTCCTTTTTTTTCCCTTGCTACAGAAGTTTTTTTCCAATGTAATATGGGAGCATGCACATACTTTTCAAAATCTTATCATAATGCATTGGCCAGGTCATTCTTTTCCAATGTCCCTGTTGACTCTCTTGAAGTCAAGTCTATATATGATTTTCATTTTAAATTCTATTCTTACTGTGGTTTCTACCAATTTGTCTCACAAAAAATCACACTGACTGACCTACTTCTTCGCAATTTAGGAAAAGTGTTGAAAGTCTAACATTACAGGTGCAACATTTTAT
>NW_011246452.1:0-438 GCF_000146605.3 Meleagris gallopavo
TTTGGACGGTGCTTTTCACCTTATTGCAAAGGCAATGTGCTTACAGGACAAGATTTCAATCCTGTCAGTGTTGCTTTGGCAGATCCAGAGAATATGATTGTGAGGGCTCAGGAGAGATAACAAAGCAAAGCAAGGAAAGTGGTGATGAATGGAAGGTGTCCTGGTAAAATGGAGTGCTGAATTTCCTACCCATCCTGCAGATATCATCATTTGTAGCTTGCTAGGAGAAAGAAAAAAAAAAAGTTAACTTTATTGAAGACATTAAAATGTAATTAAAAAGTGATGAGTAATATTGACCATACAACTCAGCTGGTAGGCAAATATGACCTTCAAAGACCTGTGCTAAGAGAACTGGGATCCAATAAACTTTGAGGTCTCCTGCCAAACGCCACAGGCACAGAACTCTCTTCTGTGCTTTTACTATCAAACAGCAGCTCA
>NW_011246453.1:0-511 GCF_000146605.3 Meleagris gallopavo
CTGTGCTGGTCACGGATCATGGAGCAGATCATCCTGGAAGTGACTCTCAAGCACACATTCCAGTGCGTCACCACCCTGTGCGTGAAAAGCTTCCTCCTAATAACCAACCTAAACCTCCCCTGTCTCACTTGAAAACCATTTCCCCTTGCCCTATCGCTATCCACCCTCCTAAACAGCCGTTGCCCCCTCCTGCTTATGCGCTCCCTTCGAGTCTGAAAGGCTGTCATGAGCTATCTCCAGAGCTTTCTCTTCTCCCACAGAAACAATCCCAGTTCCCTCAACATTTCTTTCTAAGAGAGGTGCTCCAGCCCTCTGATCATCTTCGTGGCCCTTCTCTGGACCTGCTCCAAAAGCTCCACATCATTCCTGTGCTGGAGCCCCAGGCCTGGACGCAGAGCTGCACATGGGGCCGCACCAGAGCCGAGTAGAGGGGGACAATCACCTCCCTCTCCCTGCTGGTCGCTCCTCTTTGAATGCAGCCCAGGATACAGTTGGCCTTCTGGGCTGCATC
>NW_011246454.1:0-538 GCF_000146605.3 Meleagris gallopavo
TTCTAGGGGAAAACGTCATATATCAGGGGAGAATACTGCAACTTCTGGGGAAAAATGTCATATTTCTAGGCAGACGACTGGTATTTCTGGGAGAAAATGTCATGTTTCTGGTTGAAAAATGTCCTATTTCTGGGAGAAAACGGCCGTTCCTGGCAGAAAATGTCGGATTTTTGCAAGAAACCTGGTATTTCTGAGAGAAAATCTGACCTTTTGGGGAGAAATGTGTTATTTCTTGGAGATAATGTCATAATTTGGGGAGAAAACTGGTATTTCTGGGAGGAAATGTTTTATTTTGTGGAGAAAATGGGTATTTCTGGGAGATAGCGACATTTTTCTGGGAGAAAAGTGCCATTTTTTGCAGAAAATGCCGTATTTTCAGGGAGAAACCTGAGATTTGTCGTAGAAACTCTCGTATTTCTGGGAGAAAGCGGGGGATTTCTGGTAGAAAATATCATATTTCTGGGGAGAATACTGCAACTTCGGGGAGAAAATGTCATATTTCGGGGAGAGAAAAAGCTGGTATTCTGGGAGAAAATAT
>NW_011246455.1:0-474 GCF_000146605.3 Meleagris gallopavo
GATCAATCTGCACCTGAATGTCCACATTATGGAAATGTTTGAAGAGAGGATCATTCCGTTCAGGAATATTTTGTTCTTTTGATTGTTTCCAAACTAATCAAAACTTTCTTCCAGTAATAGATACGTAGCCCACTGTATTCCCTCTGGTCACAGAAAATTTCAGGCTAGCACCCTGTTGAGGAAAGAATAGAAGCTACCTCAACAAATTCAAATCAAGTCTTACTAACACTTATTCTTTCCTGGTTTAGTTGTTTTCTTAGAAAAAATTCAAGAATTGTTCTCTCACACTTGTGATAAATTTCAGGAGGCTCTCTCTAGAGTTATCCGAAGTAACATGAAGAGAAGAAAACAACACTGCAGTTCAATCTCATGTTAAGAGGTAGTGAGGGAGAGTGTACCTGATAGCTTGACTAGAGAAACCGACTTACCTGACAGAGCTCACGGCAGCTCTCAATAGTACCTTCTCACCTGATT
>NW_011246456.1:0-495 GCF_000146605.3 Meleagris gallopavo
ATTGAAAGGCTATTACCAGGTTCCCTTGGAGCCTTCACTTCTCCAGGAGGCTGAACAGCCCAGCTCTCCTTGCTTACAGGAGAGGGGTTCCATCCTTGGGTTCGTGTTTGTGGCTGTACTCTGGATGCACTCGCACAGCTCCATGTCTCCCTGCACTGAGGACTCCGCATCTGGACGCAGCACTGCAGGTGAGGTCTCACCAGCGCAGAGCAGAGGGATGGGGATCTCCTCCCTTCGCCCGCTGACTGCGCATCTTTGGATGCAGCCCAGGATACGGTTGGCTTTCTGGGCTGGAAGGGCCCACTGCTGGCTTGTGTCCAGCTCCCACCCACCAGTACTCCCAGGCCGTATGGAGCAGGACTACGCTCAGTCCTTTCATCCCCTAGCATGTTTTGGTGTGGCTGTTCCCTCATCCCAGCTACTGACCCTGCACTTGGATTTGGTGCCCCACTGCTCAGCCTGTTGAGGTCTCTGTGGATGGCATCCCGTCCTCTG
>NW_011246457.1:0-471 GCF_000146605.3 Meleagris gallopavo
TGCGAACTTCCTGTGCTGCAGCTGATGTCCGTTTCCCCTCGTCCTGTCTCCACGTACCACTGAAAGAGACTGGCCTCATCGCTATGGCCTCCACACCTCAGATATTTATAAACCTGGATCAGGTCCCCTCTCAGTCTTCTTTTCTCAAGGCTAAACAGACCCAGTTCACTTAGCCTTTCTTCATAGGGGAGATGCTCCAGGCCCTTCACCATCTTTGTGGCCCTCCGCTGGACTCTTTCCAAGAGATCCCTGTCTTTTTGTACTGGGGAGCCCAGAACTGGACACAGTACTCCAGATGAGGCCTTACCAGGGCAGAGTAGAGGGGGAGGATCACCTCCCTGACCTGCTGGACACGCTCTTCTTAATGCACCCCAGAATGCCATTGGCCTTTTGGCCATGAGGGCACACTGCTGGCTCATGGCCAACCTGTCGTCCACCAGGACCGCCCCAGGTCCCCTCTCCTGCCAGAGC
>NW_011246458.1:0-420 GCF_000146605.3 Meleagris gallopavo
AAGCATTCAGCAGTGGCCATGCCACTGTGGATGCAGCTAATTGCCTTTCCTTCGTAGTTAAGACATCTTTGTCCAGTCCCTGAAAGTATTCTGTTAAGCGTACTGGGGAAATACTCCCCAAAGTACGCAGGGGACCCCATTTCTCAATTATAGTTGCCAGTTGATAAGAAGGAGATCCCAGAAACCCTGGGATCTGCCCGGGGATCATTTTAACTAGGGGAATGGTGTTCTCCCCCTTGACCCATTCACAGAAACCCCATAAAAGAGACATGATGTAAAGTGGATTTACATCAAACAATTGCCTGGCTCGCCAATTGTTTAATCAATGGATATACAGATGGTATAGATCCATATCCAGGAGCTCGGCTAATAGCATTTATATTGGAAGAAATAAGAGAAAGTCACTCACCCTGTCCTGGG
>NW_011246459.1:0-385 GCF_000146605.3 Meleagris gallopavo
AGGGAGGGAGGAAGGAAGGAAGGAAGAAAAGGAAGAAAAAGAAAGGAAAGGAAAAGAAATCCTGGAAATGCTAAACAAACAAACAAAAATTCTATTTTCATTAGGCTCTAGCAAAACCATTAAAAATGCTGCTCATCTGTGGGGCAGAAGGGCAGCACAGATATTTGCCTGCCTTTCTTTTTTTCTTTTGATTAGTTCGTGTCATGATGAAACCATCACTGCGTCACGATCAGCGTGTTTAAGAGAGCAGCCAGCCACTTCCAAAAGGGTATAAAAGCCAATGCCCAAGAGTTTATAGAGTGACAGAGCCAACTCTAGTACTGATTTATTGAAACTCAAATTGGAGCACTTAGATTTCATTTCTGCCAAATGATGTCGTTGGAAT
>NW_011246460.1:0-480 GCF_000146605.3 Meleagris gallopavo
TTCCTGGTTCAGAAGTTAATCTCCGACTGCAGGCACCACCTGGGTCTACATGTGCTATCTGGGCTGTTGATCAGACTGCCTTTCTGCTGAAGCCAGAAAAAGAACTCAGCCACTCTATGGTGAGTCTGCTCTAACTTCTCCTTCCTTTGCACTGACAAGAAGAGGGATGGAAGAAAGAGAGACATGCTGTTGCATGAGGACCGCTGGGACTGAGGGGGCAGTTCAAGGCTCCAAACAGAACTTGATGGGTGGAGACAGTGGAGTTGAAAGGCTTGGAGAGGGGTGGAGGGATGCTGCTTCTCTTAAGTGCCTGTATACTAATGCGCGTAGCATGGGGAATAAACAGGAAGAGCTGGAGTTCTGCGTGCGGTTGCGAGGTCATGATCTCATTGCGATCACGGAGACGTGGTGGGACAGGCTCACATGACTGGAATGTTGTCATGGAGGGCTATGTGCTTTTTAGGAAAGTATCGGCTGGCT
>NW_011246461.1:0-410 GCF_000146605.3 Meleagris gallopavo
CGAGTGTGGAGCATTACACGCAGGAGCAGCTGAGCATCAAGATGATGGCAGAGCTACAGAGCTCCTAGCGTGATATTGGTGTTGTGTTGCTGTTGTAGTTTCATGTCCTAAATGCAGCGCATGCATTCGTTCCCTGCGTTCGGATTTCTTTCTGTCAGCTCTTCTGCACTCTGCAAACAGCAAGAATGAGCCACTAGGTTGGCTCAGTTGCTCGTGCCGCTTTTTATTGAGATAATCAGTGAACTGAGCTCCTCCTCCTCACCTTCTGCCATCATTTACTTCCAAAGCCTCCGTGCTTGTCTGTAAGCTGCTGTCCTGTGCCAGCATGGCAGAAATGAACTCAGCAAAAGCTGGAGAGTGTTGTGCTTTTAAATGGACCGTGTAAGTTCCTGGTGAAGTTCAGAGCAAAC
>NW_011246462.1:0-564 GCF_000146605.3 Meleagris gallopavo
ACGTTTGTAACATCATCATGCCAGCATCCCAACTGCCTGCTTTAGAGCTTTCTCCTTCATTTTGTGTAACACTTTGTAACAGTATTTGCTCATTATGAAACTAAGAACACTCATTATAGAACTAAAAATACCTCCAAGCCAAAGTTATCCACTTCCGAGGTGCTACAACCCTTCAGTGAGCACATGCACTCTGGAGTTTTTAGCCTAGGCTTTTGAAAACAAACAGGACAATTTTACACAACTCAGAACAAAGGTATGCAATGATGAGAGGCACTCAAGCTCTGCCTGTAGGGTAAAACGTGGTATAAAAACAGCTGAAGAGAGGGGGGAAGATGAGGGAAGCAACCATGGAGGGAAGTCAGAAGAGCTGATCCTTCTGGGATTGGTCAACAGGCAGAGCCCCTCTTCCCCCAGCAGAGACACCAGCCAGGAGAGAGGTGCACACGCTCAGTTACGCTGAGTGCTGCCCTGGGGACATCTCAGAAATCTCTATGGAGCTGTTCTCTAACTTAGCCTGCCTGTGGCCAGGCTGTGCTACTCGTAATTCCTTGCACATGTGTCATG
>NW_011246463.1:0-467 GCF_000146605.3 Meleagris gallopavo
AAAGGTACTAATTTCATTTTTGAAAATTTACAGAATGGACAAATATACACATAAATGTGTAAAAAATAGTGACTTTTAAATTTCTGCTGTGTAGCTCATCTTGTATGGTCTTCATGGAGGCTATTCGGATATGTTAACTGTAAAATGCAGCCTGTGCTTTTATTCATATAAGTAGTTCTAGCAGGAAAATTACTGATGTTAATATTCTCTAGCTCATATATTGCTCCCCTTATGTATTTTTTTTGTTGTTGTCACAATCATTAGTATACACAGCTTTCCTCCATTAAACTAAAAGCTTAACTTCCAAACAAGAAAACTCAGTAATTTATTAGAATTAAGAATTATTTTATTCTGCTCCTGCATAATAAAAGAAGAAACTAAGATCAAAAAGCCCTGCTGTCAAAATCAAAGGTTTCCAAGCATGCAGTTAAAGGTTTATGAAATATAACTTTTTTTAGGATAAATAT
>NW_011246464.1:0-393 GCF_000146605.3 Meleagris gallopavo
GTTGCCACAAAACAGGAGGGCAAGGGAATGCCCAGGCAAAGGCAAGGGCCAAGAGAACATGGAAGGAAATGCCAAGGATGACGGCCCAGACAATACGGCAGGGAACGCCAAAACTGAATGCCGACATGAATGTGGCAACACAAAGCCAAGGGGTCATTAGGCCTAGAAAATGGGGCAAGGACACAAAATAGGGAGGACGAAGAGAATGTAATAGTGAAAACAGTGCAAGACCAGAGACAAGCAAGACACAAGAACAAAGAGGATAGGCAGCCTTCTGGGCACCATGAAGCGCAATTCAGAGCTCTGGGGGAACCCTATTGTGCCGGGCTCTGGAATGGGTAAACGCTGGCGGGTGTGCATCGCCTTACTGCTGGGCAGACATGACCAGTCAGC
>NW_011246465.1:0-430 GCF_000146605.3 Meleagris gallopavo
TGGGGGGTTTTTCTGCGCAGTCCTGAAAGGATCTCTCCCCACTTTCTGAAACGCTCTCCCTGAGAGCACTACAGCTGTCGCTCCTCGAACTTGCAAATGCCTTATTAGAGCTTGTTTTCCCTTCCACTCATTTCCTCTCTCAATGCAGATGTGTAGCAGTGGAAAACCTCACTAGCATGAATTGTGGCTCGAAATAAAGGCAGAGACATAGTATTCAGAGGTAGGCGTAGTGCATTCTGCATGTAGCCAAGGCGAAGTGCAAACCGCTCCTTTCCGATGCGCGCACAGGAGCCCGCTCACTCGTCGGAGAAAAGCAGCCGGCTGAAGTGGCCCGTTCTCGGCAAGCGAGAAACATGAGACCGCTGCTGACGGCTGAAAGCGGCAGTTTGGGGAGAAACGCGATTTCTCGGCCAGCTACGGCAAAGTCTCC
>NW_011246466.1:0-304 GCF_000146605.3 Meleagris gallopavo
TGCCTGAGTAGAAGGGCTGAGCCAACCCAGTTGCCACAGAAGGGGAGTTTCCTCTGCCTTCTCTCCTGTTGGTCCCCACCTCTGGCACTGCCCTAACCCCTTTGTGAGCTGATTCAGCCCATTAAAGGGGATGTCACCTAACCAAAAAAAGTAAAAATAAGACTCGTGTAGTGATTTGCAATGCCCAGGTGCTGACCAAGGATGTTGCTGTAATGCAAACTTAGAGTAGAAACAACTTCCCACAGCTAAGAGCAGAGTGCTAACACAGGTTTGCCACGGGCTGACTCTTCTTGCCAAAAGAAGG
>NW_011246467.1:0-454 GCF_000146605.3 Meleagris gallopavo
GACTGTGTGGATGCCTGGGATTCCTCCGGCCCAAGTACAAATCCTTGCACTTTGCCGTGTTGAACCTCATCCGGTTCATCTGGGCCCACCTTTCCGGCCTCTCAAGGTCCCTCTGAAAGGCATCTCCATGGGATGCCAAACACAGCACACATGGCTCCAGTGGGATATCCCACAAGGCATGCCCCATGCTGTCCCCAACACATCCAGTCAGCTGTCACCATGCACTTTGGGTACACACACTGTCCTCTGTGCTTTCCCTTGCCATATCCACATGGATCAGCAGCAGTGACCGTCTGGAGACACAGTGACATCTGCACGAATGGGATGCACACGCTGAGGGCACTGAATCATTGCAGTTCCCCAAAAGGGCAGCCCGTGCTTTCCTGGGTTTCCAGGGCAAGAGATTCAGAGTGAAGGAAGAGCTGAGCGCCGTGAGTGGAAGCTCTGAGGCTGT
>NW_011246468.1:0-474 GCF_000146605.3 Meleagris gallopavo
TGTCCCCCTCGACTCGGCTCTGGTGCGGCCCCATGTGCAGCACTGCGTCCAGACCTGGGGCTCCAGCACAGGAATGATGTGGAGCTTTTGGAGCAGGTCCAGAGAAGGGCCACGAAGATGATCAGAGGGCTGGAGCACCTCTCTTAGAAAGAAATGTTGACGGAACTGGGATTGTTTCTGTGGGAGAAGAGAAAGCTCTGGAGATAGCTCATGACAGCCTTCCAAGACTCGAAGGGAGCGCATAAGCAGGAGGGGGCAACGGCTGTTTAGGAGGGTGGATAGCGATAGGACAAGGGGAAATGGTTTTCAAGTGAGACAGGGGAGGTTTAGGTTGGTTATTAGGAGGAAGCTTTTTCACGGCACAGGGTGGTGACGCACTGGAATGTGTGCTTGAGAGGTCACTTCCAGGATGATCTGCTCCATGATCCGTGACCAGCACAGAGGTGAGACTCACATGCTGGTAGTTCCCGCGTC
>NW_011246469.1:0-397 GCF_000146605.3 Meleagris gallopavo
ACTGATCTGTCAGAGGCGTAGATTGTTTGGAGAAGCTACCAGTTTTACCAAGCTGATCACCAAGCTGTATATTAAATAACAGAACGTGAGCACAGAGAGCACACATTGCAGAGAGCAATGGGGTACGTGAGTAACAGGGTCAACATTTTCCAGTGTACACATCTGCTGCAGTCGTTGTGCAAAGGTGCCACTGCGATGGCTCTCGTTCTGTGTTTCATGCAGGTAGCATCAAGCCCGAACAGATACGAATGTCAGTTCTGATTGCACTCATTTTGGCATCAGTCCAATTTAGATGTACTGATTTGTATGGATTTTTACAAATTCAGACGAACAAAATTATGAGAGAGCTAGAAATCCTATGATGGTTAAGAGTGCCCTGGTCATTGCTCAAGATTTT
>NW_011246470.1:0-466 GCF_000146605.3 Meleagris gallopavo
CACGAGAAAGAGAAATAAAACAGCCCAGAAGAGTAGATTCTTTTGGCTATTTGGATTTATATTCTTTCTCTGCATTCCTTCTTGTCTCTTAATGCTAAAACTTTCAATAAATAAGCACAAATCTTAGCTTAGACACAACTCTACTGGCCATCGACAGGCCATGACCACGTATCAGCAGTTGAGAGGATAATCTCACTTGTGTTGAGTTGGCCTTCAGGAGTAAGGAAATCATCCAACGCACACGGCACTGCTGCATTAAACAGAAACGTGTCCCCTGTTAAGGACTCTGACAACACAATAGACTTGGGAGCAAAGAGAAAGTACAGCCCACCGAATCCATAATTTGGATAATCCCCTTGCAAATGCTGACAATCAACGCTGTCCACTCACAACAGATTCTGTCTGTTGATGCTCTGGACTGCTGGAAAGGTGAGGTACTGACTTGGAATTCTGGTCTTGTTAAAAG
>NW_011246471.1:0-477 GCF_000146605.3 Meleagris gallopavo
GGAGGTTTAGGTTGGTTATTAGGAGGCAGCTTTTCACGCCCAGGGTGGTGACGCACTGGAATGTGTGCTTGAGAGTCACTTCCAGGATGATCTGCTCCATGATCCGTGACCAGCACAGAGGTGAGACTGCCATGCTGGTAGTTCCCCGCGTCACACTTTCTATCCTTCCTAAGAGGTGTGCTGTCACCTTTTTTCTCCTCACCAGGGACTTGACCTGACTGCCTCGACTTGTGAAATACCATGGAGAGTGGCTCGGTGACTGCAGCGGTGAATTCCCTCGGAACTCTGGGACTCATCTTGTCAGGACCCAAAGACTCGTGGATGTTTGGGTCCTCAGGTGGTCCAGAAGCTGATCTACCCATGGCAGTGTGGGATGGGAAGGGGTCTGTGGGACTGGAGGAAGCAATGGCAGTCCCCACTCACCAAGCAAAGCAAAGATGAGGGCTGTGCATAATGAGCAGTTCTCAGACAAGATGG
>NW_011246472.1:0-455 GCF_000146605.3 Meleagris gallopavo
GGCTGCTTTTCTCCGACGAGTGAGCGGGCTCCTGTGCGCGCATCGGAAAGGAGCGGTTTGCACTTCGCCTTGGCTACATGCAGAATGCACTACGCCTACCTCTGAATACTATGTCTCTGCCTTTATTTCGAGCCACAATTCATTCTAGTCAGGTTTTCCACTGCTACACATCTGCATTCAGAGAGGAAAAGAGTGGAAGGGAAAACCAGCTCTAATAAGGCATTTGCAAAGTTCGAGGAGCGACAGCTGTAGTGCTCTCAGGGAGAGCGTTTCAGAAAGTGGGGAGAGGATCCTTTCAGGACTGCGCAGAAAAACCCCCCACTACGCAGGTAGTGCAGGAGGCTGAATTCGCACTTGTCGACATCGGAATCGCACTCCTTCGCTCTCACGCGTAGAAAGCGGCATTCGCGCTGAACCGCTCCGGAGACTTTGCCGTAGCTGGCCGAGAAATCGCG
>NW_011246473.1:0-476 GCF_000146605.3 Meleagris gallopavo
GAGACACGAATTCTATTAGAGGAGACCATTTCTTCTTCATCATTCCTTTTAAGTTGCGACAAAATTAGCACAGCCTGCACGCTCCAGGGTGTGTGCTGGGAGGAGGGCGGGGGGAATCAGAAGATATAAAGGCCTGAGGCACTTCAAGCAGAGAGCATCCATCTGCTAGCAGCAGTCAATGAACAGAACGCTTCTAAAAAGCTTCCCACTCACATTAAGTCAAGCCAGAAGAACAGAAAACACCTTCCTTCACTGACTGTGCAAGACTGAGCCTAACAGGACAGTGGGTTATAAATACATGTTAAATAAAAAAAAAAGTAACCTAACATCGTGGTCCTGCATTCAGCCTCTCCTGCAGCAAAGCTGGTTTAAGAAGCCATAGGAATGACCCAAAGGAAGGAACACCACTCCGTGAGGGAATCTGGGAGCTGGGGCTGGTCAGGTCCAGAGAAGGCTTCATGGAGAGCTGAGAGCAG
>NW_011246474.1:0-496 GCF_000146605.3 Meleagris gallopavo
ACAGAAGACATCTTTTAGCATATCTCACCCATTGGCTCAATGGAAACTTCTTAAAAAAAAGTAAATTTTTTGAGGAAAGAGGAAGGTAGGTGTTTGCTGCCAATGTTCCCTGAATTTAATGGGTTTATTGAAGACCAGCTGGAGCTGATTAGCAGTGAATCAGTCATTAAGTAAGAATAATTAAGAATGAGTGAGTGCAAAACAGTTGAACCTAGGAAGAATAGAAAGAAAGGCAAGGCTAAGTGTTAGCAGATATTCTAAGAGTGCTTTTCCTAAATTATGGAGCAGCCTCCCCAGGAAAAAGGTGGGATCCCATTCACTGGGATTGTTTATATCCTGACTGTACAAATTGCCAGGAATTTACTGTATGGAACAATTTTGCAGTGGCTCTGAGGAAATGAACTGAATGACCTAATAAGTTTTTTCTTTCCATTTTTAAGTCATTAGGTAGTTTGTATGCAACAATGACTAATCCCTTCGAAAGAACAGAGGAAAG
>NW_011246475.1:0-410 GCF_000146605.3 Meleagris gallopavo
CAGGCCTCACCTGCAGTGCTGCGTCCAGATGTGGAGTGCTCAGTGCAGGGAGACATGGAGCTGTGCGAGTGCATCCAGAGTACAGCCACAAACACGAACCCAAGGATGGAACCCCTCTCCTGTAAGCAAGGAGAGCTGGGCTGTTCAGCCTCCTGGAGAAGTGAAGGCTCCAAGGGAACCTGGTAACAGCCTTTCAATACCTAAAGGAAAGAACAAGGGAAAATGGAGGTGAAAATCTAAGGAAAATGTCTTCTACAGTGAGGGTGCTGAGGCAGTGGCACAGGTTGCCTTTTCAAGGGTGAGCCTGGCTCAGACTCTGAGCAACTTGATCTAGCTGTGGATGGTCAGCAGTGGGGGGATCGGATCACATCGCAAACCTACCTGCATACAAGCAGCACACCAACATGGGG
>NW_011246476.1:0-503 GCF_000146605.3 Meleagris gallopavo
GGTTTAAAGGAGTCGTAGCTGAAAATATGTAATGCTGTTATTTCTGTAGAGATACTGCTAGCTCTCCCTCTGGTTTGAGGGAGTTTTGATAACATTCCTTGCTAGCTGTTCTCCATAGTTCAGGAGTGATACACTTGGGAAGGAGTTGTAGCATCTTGTCTGGAATTCAGTAGAATCCAAGATTAAAGATTCAAAGAGTAATAAATTCAGCTGGTGAAAGAATTGCTGATGCTGTCAGTGTGACTTCTGATTTTCAAGGTTTTGATGTCTCTGCACCCAAGCCTTTTTATTATTTTTACAACTTCCTTCTTTAAATAGCCTTAGAAAAATATTACTTAATGCATTGCATAGAACACTTGTACATGAAATTAAGGACTTACACCTAGCCAAGTCATTCATAACATCAGTTTTTGACTTTTTTAGAAACTACATACATTGACTTTTCCATGTAGTGAACAGAATCATATAAATCACTGGAGAGGAATTTATATTTGAATGGGTAG
>NW_011246477.1:0-415 GCF_000146605.3 Meleagris gallopavo
AGTTCTGAATTCTCGGTATCTTGTCATCATTTGTGCGCATGCACAAGAAACAGTGCAACTCACTGTACAAGGGCAACCAAATGTATTCAAGGCATACTTGCACAGGACTCTGAGGTAGAAAGCTGCTCGCTGAGGCGAAGATGAGAAAATGAGGCAGGGGAAGCCTGACAGATTGAGAGTGATGAAGTGTCTGAATAAAGAAAGGAGCAGAAGGAATAGACATTACTGGATTCTATCAGACGCCAATATTCATTTGAAAAAACATACTGGACACGTAGAGTAAAAAAGCAACACAGGATCAACCTGCAACTATTTATTCCGCTATGTCAGTGATGGTAGCTATTATACAAACTCTATGTATTTCTAATAAAAAAAAACACAAAATTTCCTACCCTCCAGTGTGCAACCAAATTAA
>NW_011246478.1:0-398 GCF_000146605.3 Meleagris gallopavo
GAAAGGGTAGCTACTGGGCATGCTGCTGCCTCCACGAGAGATGCGACTTCTGCGCTACCTACCCCAGAGGAGTCTGGGGCTGCTAGCCAGAACAAACATCTCTCTGGACGAGGGACAGCGCTCCTAGTCATGCTGGGGAGGAGGTAAGGGTAGCTACCGGGCATGGATCTACCCAGCCATCAGACGAGAAGCCTGAAGACCACCACAAGGGAAGAAGCAAGGACAGCCAGGAGGCGTGAACCCAATTGTCTCTGCAATAGAAAAACACCTGCAAATCCATCAAGCGCCGCAGGAAAGCCGAGAGACGAGGCTTGAGTGAAACAAGTCGGGAAAGAAAAGACAAAAACAATCAAAGGGAGATCACATAAGGGAAGTGAAGGCAACGTCAGAGCAAAGGG
>NW_011246479.1:0-440 GCF_000146605.3 Meleagris gallopavo
GTGCTGCGCAGCTGTCCTTCTCCGAGGGCGTGTTTATCGCTGCTCGGAGCGGTTTGTGTTCTCTCACAAAAGACCTACAGCTCCAGCAGGGCGCGAGCTGAGCCAGGGCAAACGCCGCGTGTGGGGGAAGCGCTGCAGACGTGGTACTCACTGGGTCCGGGGGTGACGGTGGTCTCCGTCGTGGGTCGTCCGCAAAGGTGGGCGCCCGGAGCCACGTACTTCCCGTTCCTGGTGATGGCGGGCTCCACAAAGTAGCAGGGACCCGGCCGCAGCTCTCGGCCGCAGGCGGTTTGGTCCCGCGAAACGTGTACGCGGGGGCACGGGCTTTGGTGGGGCTGTGGCCCACGAAGCCTAGGAGGAAAAGCAGAAGAGAGCACACCCCTGTGCAGCTGCACCTTTCAAGCTCCTGTGGAACAGGCGCAGTTAGGCGCCCGGCCCCC
>NW_011246480.1:0-529 GCF_000146605.3 Meleagris gallopavo
CCCTAAAAGCAACAGCCACGGACAGCCGACTACACAGCCTCTGGAGCAATCCCCGACAGACACAAAGGCTGCAGACACCCACAGTCACTGCCGTGCTGGGAGCTGATGTCTCTGGGCCCAGTGCACAGCAGCTTTTCCTTCAGGGCTCTCACGCCTCCGGACAGCAAACCTCTGCTGCCAAAGCATCCTTGGGACAAGGAAACTGTGCCGTAAGGCACAACACTGCCTCCTCTGATTGTACCTGTAAAGCATAAGCAAAGCCACACCGTGTCTTCCCTCGAGTGCCGCCATTGCTACACAGACTGCTATCGCTGCACAGATACCAACTGCCATCGGCAGCCTGACCACAGCATGAGGGGCCGGCCCAGGCGGCCCACAGGGGCCGAAGCCAGAGGGGCCTCCTTAGGGCCAGCCCACAAACTCTGAAGGGCAACCCTTAACCCAAAAGGGCACACACAGGCAGGAGCAGACACAGCTTGAAGTTACCCAAGAAACACAAAGGACCCCACCCAGTAAATAACCACAGAAA
>NW_011246481.1:0-428 GCF_000146605.3 Meleagris gallopavo
GGACATCTCAGATGAGCACTACATGTCCTGCACTTGATGGAAAATTCATCCAAGCCTATATTCCACACAGCTTCATCTCAGTGCCAAAAGAAACACGTGCAGAGATGTTCAGAAGATTCTTTGTGCAGATGAAGGTGCAGGGTGCGTGTGTATTCTCTTCAATTCTCTTCAGTAATAAATATTAATTTGTAATCCAAAGATAACTTTTCAAGAAGTAGAAAGAAAAAGTTGATGAAAGGAAATACACAAGGAACTATTTTCATCTAAAAAATCCTTGCTAAACCTCTCCCCATCAAAAGAGCATTCTGGGCATTGTTAAGAGCAGTTCGGAGACCATCTTGCAGCACAAAATGCGGCACAGCCCTTTTCTTTAACAAGCCCTCATTCTCTAATTAGTGTCAGATTTCCTCAAGTTAAATACGTGGATC
>NW_011246482.1:0-519 GCF_000146605.3 Meleagris gallopavo
AGCAGGACTACGCTCAGTCCTTTCATCCCCTAGCATGTTTTGGTGGTGGGTGTTCCCTCATCCCAGCTACTGACCCTGCACTTGGATTTGTGCCCACTGCTCAGCCTGTTGAGGTCTCTGTGGATGGCATCCCGTCCCTCTGCTGTGTCACTGCAGCCCACAGCTTGGTGTCCTTAGGGTGCACTCAACGCCACTGTTGATGTCCCTGATGAAGGGGAAACCCAGATGCTTGTACCAACTGGGCGTAGAAGCCCTTGGGAGCAGCCCTGCGGAGGACTCGGGGATCCTGGTGGACAAAGAGCTGGACATAAGCCAGTAGTGTGCACTTGCAGCCCAGAAGGCCAACTGTATCCTGGGCTGCATTCAAAGAGGAGCGACCAGCAGGGGAGAGGGGAGGTGATTGTCCCCCTGACTCGGGCTCTGGTGCGGCCCCATGTGCAGCACTGCGTCCAGGCCTGGGGCTCCAGCACGGGAATGATGTGGAGCTTTTGGAGCAGGTCCAGAGAAGGGCCACGAAGA
>NW_011246483.1:0-508 GCF_000146605.3 Meleagris gallopavo
GTAAAAGGCTGGCAGGTGATGTCAGTTGCTCTTCCTTTTCCCACTGATGCTGTCACTCCATTGTAGAAGGCCACCAAATTGAGCAGGCTGCATGTCTCTGTTTCCACGGTTTCTGCATTTCCTTCTTGTTGCCATCTTTTCCTCAAAGCAAAAGAATTTGGAGGTAACCACCTACAGTTACGTGAGCGATTTCAGCATCTATTTCTGATCATGGCAGTAACTTCAGAGGTCACACTTAATTTACGGTGCCTGTTCTAATTCTGACCAAGGTTGTAGTTGCAGCTGACTTCCCAAGGCTGCAGTACGTGGTGGTGACACAGCCTTGGGCTTCTGCATTTGTGCTAATCCCAGCTTCCTTTCTCTGTCTCGCAGGTCAGCTTGTGCTGGAAGCAGATGGTATCCCAGAATGAATGCAGGTCAGTCCATGCTGAGGAAGGAAGTCCATGCGAATGAGCTCTGAAGCATCTGCAGGTATGGTACCGGAGGAGGCAGCAATGATGTCGGAGGC
>NW_011246484.1:0-344 GCF_000146605.3 Meleagris gallopavo
CCAAAGGAGCAGTAAACAAATGCAAAGAGGAAAAGAAAATAGCAAAGTAACCAAGGAAAAAGTACAAAGAGAAAGCAAAGGCGTAGACTGCAAGAATATGGCCAAGGAAAGAATTCAGAGAAACACAGGGAGACAATAAAAAAGCCAACAAAATCTAAGGAGAGTACGTGGGAAAAAAAAGAAGAAAGAAAGAAAACGAATGGGAATAAAAGAGAAGCAGCAAATTGAAAGTAGGAAAAGCAAAGCAAAGCAAGAAACCAAAAGCCAAGGAACAGAAAGAACAACAGGAAAAAAAACAAAAACAAAAACAAAAGACAAGACCCAAAGAAAAACAAACAAACAAA
>NW_011246485.1:0-549 GCF_000146605.3 Meleagris gallopavo
GGGGATCACATGATGGACCTCACTTGGTCTCTCTTCCTTTTCGGTCTCAGTAAATAAATTTTATCTCCACCGATGAATTCTTCCTCATTTTCTCTTGTTCTCTCCCCACACCCACTGGGAGGGGGTCAGTGAGAATAAAAGCTGTGTGGTGCTGAGCTGCTGCTGTGTGACAGCACTGCAGTCCTTGTGGTCTCCCTCCCTCCATGAACAGGATGCGACACTCATGCAGTTCAGCCTGTCCAGGTCTCGCTGAATGGCAGCACAGCCTTCAGGCGTGTCAGCCAATCCTCCCAACTTCGTATCATCAGCAAACTTGCTGAGGGTGGCCACTCGTCCCCTCATCAAGGTCATTGATGAAGATGTTGAACAAGACCAGACCCAGCACACGACCCCTGGGGGACACCACTGGTTACAGGTCTCCAGCCAGACTCTGCACCACCAACGACGACCCTCTGCGCTCTGCCAGTCAGCCAGTTCTCAGCCCACCTCACTGTCCACTCGTCTATCCCGCACTTCCTCAGCTTTGTTATACGGATGTCATGGGAGACG
>NW_011246486.1:0-381 GCF_000146605.3 Meleagris gallopavo
GATTTCATGCTCGCCGTAACCACTTACGAAAGAGCTGCGGAGGTTTTACATTTGATAAGAAATCAACAGTGTTTGTGTTTGTAAAAGACTGATCACGGAGTGTGACAGCTCCGAGAGATTGCTGCGGAGCACTGACTGCACGTCTGTAGTCTGTCATGGGCTCATAAGTATTTATTTCAAATGTTGGTGGTTCTTCTTTGCTTGCTTGCTTGCTTTCTTTTCTTTTTTTTTTTTTAAACCTAGGATGTTTGAAAATAAACTGTCAGTCTCTATTTACAGCTGAACAAGTAGAAAATACGAGGGATTTAGGTTAAATTGTCAGTTAACAGAATTCAAAATAGAAAAAAATATAGTACAGCGCTCGCTGGTTTATTACCTGCA
>NW_011246487.1:0-345 GCF_000146605.3 Meleagris gallopavo
CGAAGACCCCTAGTAGAAAGACATCCCAAAAGGACCACCTGAAGTGTTACATCAGCCTTCTAATCTCGAGACGTTACGAAGACATCGCTACGAGTACAACGCTTACGGGGACATCTCTTCGTAGACATCACTTCGTTAGCATCGCTACGTGGACAAACGAATAGAAGACTAGACAACTCGCTTCAAAGTCTTCATGGTTCTACTGTAAGTCATTTTGAGTCAATTGTTATTATTAGTTGCCGTATTTTTTTTCCTTCGTAAAATTTTAAGTTTTGAATAAGGGAATAATTAGAACTATTAGTGAACAATTAGGAAAAGTTAGAGAAGTGAGAATCTTGTCTGTTT
>NW_011246488.1:0-508 GCF_000146605.3 Meleagris gallopavo
TCAGGTCCACTTTGGAGCCTGCCGTGTTTGTCGCTGAGCTCAGGAGATCCCTGAGCGTGCCGCTGTGTGCTGCGTGGCCCAGCCCCAAAGGGGATTCCCGTGTGGCAGGAGGGAAAGGGGAAGGAGGCCGAGGGCCCTTTTGTCGGCTTCGGCTCCTCTGTGGCCTCTTGCTGGCCGGAGAGAAGGGCTGCCCGCTGGGCACAGGGAGCGCCTTGTAGCTCCCGTCCCGTGCCCTGTTCTCCAGCCCCCTCCTCATCCTGTGCAGAACGCCCACTCCCAGCAGCAGCAGAACAGGTGCCGGTGTAGAACCTTCCCCATGTCACAGCTGTCTCCTTGGTCGCTGCCGCCCCACCTGGCGCACTCGTCTCTGAGCGTGCTGGGCAGGTGGCAGCCATGTCCAGCACTAAGAGAGCGAGAGTTGAGGAGAGCGTGATTTTAAGTGGGAAGAGGGAGCTGGGGGCCCCAGAACCGAAGAGGAGGAGGGGGCCCGCCATGACCATCAAGCGGA
>NW_011246489.1:0-482 GCF_000146605.3 Meleagris gallopavo
CCCCTAGCATGTTTTGGTGGTGGCTGTTCCCTCATCCCAGCTACTGACCCTGCACTTGGATTTGTGGCCACTGCTCAGCCTGTTGAGGTCTCTGTGGATGGCATCCCGTCCCTCTGCTGTGTCACTGCACCCCACAGCTTGGTGTCCTTAGGGTGCACTCAACCCCACTGTTGATGTCCCTGATGAAGGGGAAACCCAGATGCTTGTACAAACTGGGCGTAGAAGCCCTTGGGAGCAGCCCTGCGGAGGACTCGGGGATCCTGGTGGACAAAGAGCTGGACATAAGCCAGTAGTGTGCACTTGCAGCCCAGAAGGCCAACTAGATCCTGGGCTGCATTCAAAGAGGAGCGACCAGCAGGGAGAGGGAGGTGATTGTCCCCCTCGACTCGGCTCTGGTGTGCGGCCCCATGTGCAGCACTGCGTCCAGGCCTGGGGCCTCCAGCACGGGAATGATGTGGAGTCTTTTGGAGCAGGTCCAGAGA
>NW_011246490.1:0-434 GCF_000146605.3 Meleagris gallopavo
ACCAATAAAGAATGACAATCATGAAATACTTATCCATGTGGAGGAACAAAGCTTCTCATAAAACTTCAAGATATAAAGTAAAATATCTTATTATGACCGGAAATGATGGACTAGAATTTCACCAAGAAAATAAATTGCTCTTAGGAATATCTCTCTCTCGCTCAAAAAATTGTTTAAGCAAGTAGTACATTGTGTGTGAGTGTAAATGCATCTCTTGGCTGGACTGTAGCCAAGGATGAGCTTCCATGTCCCACTCTGACATGAGCCCAGAGGGCTTTTATCTTATGCTTCCCTCTAGACTGAAAGTTAAAAAAAGGCATTGGAACAAGTATTACATCATTAATTTAATTTCCTCTTTCATTTTCTGTTGTTGTTTTTTTTTTGTTGTTGTTGTTGTTTGTTTCGTTCTTCTTTTTGTTTGTTCGTCTTGTCTT
>NW_011246491.1:0-408 GCF_000146605.3 Meleagris gallopavo
TGGGCTGCAAGTGCACACTACTGGCTTATGTCCAGCTCTTTGTCCACCAGGATCCCCGAGTCCTCCGCAGGGCTGCTCCCAAGGGCTTCTACGCCCAGTTTGTACAAGCATCTGGGTTTCCCCTTCATCAGGGACATCAACAGTGGGGTTGAGTGCACCCTAAGGACACCAAGCTGTGGGGTGCAGTGACACAGCAGAGGGACGGGATGCCATCCACAGAGACCTCAACAGGCTGAGCAGTGGCCACAAATCCAAGTGCAGGGGTCAGTAGCTGGGATGAGGGAACAGCCACCACCAAAACATGCTAGGGGGATGAAAGGACTGAGCGTAGTCCTGCTCCATAAGGCCCTGGGGAGTACTGGTGGGTGGGAGCTGGACACAAGCCAGCAGTGGGCCCTTCCAGCCCAG
>NW_011246492.1:0-551 GCF_000146605.3 Meleagris gallopavo
TTTAGAAGTACAGAAATGACACTACAAAAGGCTCCAGCAATCTCTTCATTTTCACATGTTCTCAATGAATTGAACACGCAGGATATATGACAATGCCATCTTTCAAAACTAGCCAATATTTACATTCTCTAAAATGGATGTAAAGCAGCACACAAAAAAAAGACAACCAGAACTCTTAAAAAAAAATACCCTTGGTGCCCTTGAAAAATCCCTATATGAAAGTTTGGGCCTACTTATAGAGAAGTAAGGTTGAATTTCGATGTGAAATTCACACACTACTCCAGCATCATTTCCAAACTTATTTTACTCTGCTGTTTTTATCATAGATGCACCTAGAAATCTGGTCAACATTGCAGAGGGATTACATAAACCCCAAAGTGACTTTATACCAAGGAACTCACAATCTGATTAAAGAAAGGGAAAAGGAAAGAGACTGAGTAAAAAAAGGCAATTAGGCAAAAGGTGAAACAGAAATAGGGATAAGTTAGTTTCTTTCAGAACACACACAAAGGCTAATTCTTAAAGTTTCACAGATCAGCTGTAGTTTTACC
>NW_011246493.1:0-367 GCF_000146605.3 Meleagris gallopavo
TTCCAAGTGAAATGTGGTATTTCTGGGAGAAAATGACAAGTACGTGGGAGAAAAGTGGACAATTGTGGGAAAGACTGACTTCTCTTGGAGGGCAAGTGTGGTATTTTTGGTGTGAAAAGGGGTCCTTTTGGGGAGAAAACGGGATGTAGATGGGAGAAAATGTCCTGTTGAGGAGTGTCTAGCAGTATTTTTTGAGAGAAAAGGGAAGGTACTTGTCAGAAAAGTGCTCTTTCTGGGAGAGAGTAGCATAGTTGGTTGGAAAATGCACCCATGTGTGAGAAAGCTGCTTTTGTTTCCGGGGAGAAAATTAGCATTCTTTGGGGAGAAGATGTCCTCTTTTGGATGGAAAAGTGTATTTGTGGGAGAA
>NW_011246494.1:0-607 GCF_000146605.3 Meleagris gallopavo
GAAGGGAGTTGCAGTGTACAGAGCAAGTATGTGCTGAGCACTCTGGGAGCTGCTGTGGGATGCAAGACAAGTGTTGAGGGAGCTGACAGATGTGATTGTGAAACTACTCACTATAATCATAATTACTTGATTAGGGCAACTGGAAAAATTGTCCAAAGACTAGAGGAAAGCAAATGTCAGTGTTATTTTCAGAAAAGAAAGGAGAACCCAGAAAACTATTCACTTTAATCCCTGGTAAGGTGGTGGAACAACTATGCCAGGAAACCATTTCTGAATGCATGAAGGAGAAGAAAATTGTCAGGAGTAGTCAGCATGGATTCAGCAAGGAGAAGCCATTCCTGACCATCATTAGCAGCTTCTACAGTGAAAAGCACCAGCCTGATGTTTGGGGGTAGAGGAGTGAACACTGTCTTCCTAGTCTTCAGTAAGGCCTTTGACTGCCTCCCGTAAGATCCTCATAGAAAAACTGTTAAAGTATGAGGTGGATGAGTAGACAGTGAGGTGAATTGAAAACTGCCTGATTGGCAAGACTGCTGGATAGTGGTCAGTGGTGCAAAATCTAAACAGTACTTTGGCTATGTTAGGCAAATTATTGCTAGCAGGTCAA
>NW_011246495.1:0-455 GCF_000146605.3 Meleagris gallopavo
TGCCATTCGCTTCCTCCAGTCCCACCACCACCCCTTCCCACTCCCACACTGCCATGGCAGATCAGGTTCTGGACCACCTGAGGACCCAAACAGCCAGGAGTCTTTGGGTCCTGACGAGATGAGTCCCAGAGTTCCGAGGGAATTCACCGCTGCAGTCACCGAGCCACTCTCCATGGTATTTTCAGAAGTCGAGGCAGTCAGGTCAAGTCCCTGGTGAGGAGAAAAAAGGTGACAGCACACCTCTTAGGAAGGATAGAAAGTGTGACGCGGGGAACTACCAGCATGTCAGTCTCACCTCTGTGCTGGTCACGGATCATGGAGCAGATCATCCTGCAAGTGACTCTCAAGCACACATTCCAGTTGCGTCACCACCCTGGGCGTGAAAGCTGCCTCCTAATAACCAACCTAAACCTCCCCTGTCTCACTTGAAACCATTTCCCCTTGTCCTATCGCTA
>NW_011246496.1:0-412 GCF_000146605.3 Meleagris gallopavo
CACAAACCATTGTGGTGATATAACAATTTCACTGTTGTACTGTTCAATTTTTTTCACTTCGAAGCAGGGTTGCACAATTATATATTCACTGTTTGCTTTGTTTTGTAAAAACCCTGGAGTGATTTCTATTAGAGAAAATAATATGGCTGGCTGTTTCATGCTTTGGCTGCTTTAGGGCAGTTCAAAGTAAGTAGTTTTTTATTAGTTGTCTGGATTATTATGGATTATTATTTTTCCCTTTTTTTTTTTTTAAATTGGTAAAAGTTTAGTAAAGTAATTATACTCCAAAAAAGATGATACCATAGCATTTCTATAAGGACCATATTGTGTTGCTTGTTAACCTCATATATGGATAACATTAAAATGTATAACTCTACATATCAACAATGCATTTGATCAATTATGTTGCAGT
>NW_011246497.1:0-466 GCF_000146605.3 Meleagris gallopavo
AGCTGCACCCGCTCACCCCATGCAGCTCCCCTCAGAGTTCCATTTCTCACCCGATGCCATCTGGTGTGGGAGGTCCCTTGGGCACTGCAGGTCAGCTGTCCTGGTTTTGTCCCCTCTCAGCTCCTCGTGCCCCCCAGCGCCTCGCTGGCAGCACAGGGCGAGAAGCTGAGAAACGGAACCATCCTTGGTTCTGTGCAGCACTGCTCAGCATCAGCTGAACCACCTCTGTGCCATCAGCATTGGTTTTCTGAAGCTAAAACTCACTGGACACATTGAAGCAAATCAGCTTTATCCCAGCTGAAAAACAGGGCAATACCCTGCCATGTTCCATACAGCTTACATCAGGCTCAGGTCCCACAGTTTCCCATTCAACCTAATTAACCACCATCTCCCATCCTGAGTTTCAGTATATACACACACAGCTATTTCCGTGGTCCCTCGGCCATCCCTGTGAAGTGCTGGTGGA
>NW_011246498.1:0-481 GCF_000146605.3 Meleagris gallopavo
CCTTGGATCACAGAGTATGGCAGAGAAAGGTCTACAAAGAAAGGCTGGAAGACTCTAAGTGTAGCTAAATGAGAAAGCCCAAAGCCACTATCAGCAACACAGAAGATATTGGCATTCCATTCTGTAATAGTGTCAGGTACAGTAACTTGGAGAGATGCTTGACCTTCACCACTACAGCAGAAAGAGAGAGAGAACTTGATTAGAAGTAGTCAGAAGTTTCCAAAGATCTCTGAAAAAGGCAGGCAGAGGCTATTACCAACCTGACAGAGACCAAATCCCAAATCCAAGTTTCTGGGAAATATGTCCGTGGTTTGGGCTTCTCTGTGTCAGCTGACTGAGGTACAAGATTGGCATGAATAACATAACTGTCTGCAGAAAAGCAAGTAATACATCAGAAAACAGTATAAAGTCACAACAGGTGAAATTACTTCTTCATTCATAGGCAATCTAGCACAAACCATAAATTATCTGTGTATACAGG
>NW_011246499.1:0-549 GCF_000146605.3 Meleagris gallopavo
GACATATTTTACCCATTCTAACCAGGCATTCACATCCTCATACTCTGTTTCTACCTCAAGTGTGTGTTGGGAGTTCCTTTATTTTCTGAAGTTACAATGGGGTTACTGAGATAGTGCCCCTCTCCTTTTACAGAGTCCCTCTCTTCTTGGGTATGGTTAATAACATTGGGCTGTGGTTTCCATACAGCCATCTTGAATCTGGCCACTGGGTCTTTTCCTGTCACATCCACTCAAAAACCATAAGTACGGTTTACAATTTTATCTGCCTTTCTAATCATTATCACAATCGGATTGCATTGCAAAGGCTGGCAATTTGGCTGAGCAATCCCTTTAAAATATGCTGATTTGATTTTTCAAAGTCCTGATGGATTGGATGAACTTGGTGAATAAGTCCATCCATTACAGTTGGTTGTCAACCACATATTAGTCCATCTTATGCGTACGTTCCTGATCCTGGAGGCAGAGGTGTTTGTTCTCACTTAGTTAGTTGTTGAGCCTCCATGTCTTCACAGGCTAACACCTGACTAAATGGTCTGGGGAACCTTGGTC
>NW_011246500.1:0-399 GCF_000146605.3 Meleagris gallopavo
TATGGATATATATAGTGCCATTTTTTAACCTCTACAGTACTGCTTGGCTTTTTTTAGGTTTGGTGGGGGGGGAGAGGGTTGCTTTTTTTGTTTTTTTTTGTCAGCAGCAGAAGTGTGCAGGGAAAGAGCAGCCTGGAGTTCTTGCTGCAACTCATCACACTGCAAAACTTAGCCCTCCCTCCATCCCTCCTCCCCTTTCCTTTCTTGCTGCAGCTCATGGGAGGCTGTCAGTCTGCACTCCCTTACCCCCTCCAACCTCCTCCAGGTGTGGGTACTTGACTGCAATCAAATACTCTCTCCAGTAAAAGGTGGTGGAGAGATATTATTATGGGCTGGAGCTGTGGTGCTTGGGGACCTGTTTGCACAATGAGAGCTTTGTGTGGTTGTGTTATTCCGGCT
>NW_011246501.1:0-515 GCF_000146605.3 Meleagris gallopavo
GCGGAAGAGCTGCCTGCATGGAACTGCAGACGCAGTCGGCTGTGGTGGAATTTATCATCACCCACACTGACGTCCTCTTCTGCTCCAAATGCAGCTCAGACATGGCAGATGGAGCAGGTGAGTGTCTTCCTGCATGAGCTTTCTCTTGATCTGACACCTTGACCAAATGCAGGCCTTCTCCAAGACCTTTGAACTACGCTTTTACTATCGAGGGGACAGCAGACTCAGCAGTGAGCTGCTCTTCATTACGACTGTGTCCTTTGCCATAAACACACCTCTGAGCCCATGGTTATTTGAGCTCCTCTTCTTCCAGTGGCTCAGATAAGCAAGTCTGAGAAAATTCCGCACCTCCCCAGAACTGCGATGGCCGTGCTGCTGCTTCTGATCCTCGCTCTTACCTGTGGTTTTATCTTACAGTGCATGGTTCTCTCTCAGCACCCAAGTCTGTGTGGGTGTCTTCTGCTGCCACAAGCTGCTCAGCTTGGAGGAGGCACAGGCACAGAGGCGAGGCCACA
>NW_011246502.1:0-570 GCF_000146605.3 Meleagris gallopavo
CACGAAGAGGTTTGTCCTTCTCAGAGGCTGGAATAACCCAAACTGCCTTTCCCAACATATTCTTTACATGTACAACAGGGACTTTATCTCCCTCTACGGTGTGTAGGGAGCTGGACTGGGTTGGACCACCACGATTGATAGATCCTCTGGTATTGACTAACCAGGTAGCTTCTGCCAAATGCTTCTCCCAGTGCTTAAATGTACTGCTTCCCATTGCTTTCAGCATAGTTTTTAACAACCCATTGTATCGTTCAATCTTACCTGAGGCTGGTGCATGGTAGGGAATATGGTAAATCCACTCAATACCATGACCTTTAGCCCAGGTATCTACAAGAGAATTTTTAAAAATGAGTCCCATTATCTGACTCAATTCTTTCTGGGGTACCATGTCGCCACAGGACTTGTGTCTCAAGACCTAGTATGGTATTTCGGGCGGTAGCGTGGGGTACTGCATAGGTTTCAAGCCACCCAGTTGTTGCCTCCACCATGGTGAGCACATAACGCTTACCATTACGAGATCGTGGCAAGGTGATATAATCAACCTGCCATGCCTCCCCATATTTGTACTTT
>NW_011246503.1:0-488 GCF_000146605.3 Meleagris gallopavo
ACACAGGTCAGAAGAGACAAGCCAAAGAAAGTGTACCTCCTCTACTAAATGAGAGAGAAAACTGGCTACAGTAGTTATGGAGAAGGCTGAGGTACTCGGTGTGTTCTTGCCTCAGTCATTACTGGCAGCCAGGATTCTCACATCCCTGAACCTAAAACTCTAGGTGGGAGCTGTGTGAGCAAACTACCCCCACTGTAAGGGGAGAACACGAGCAAGACTACCTTGTGAGACTGACTTTGTCTAAGTCCATGGGGCCAGATGATGTGCATTCCAAAGTGTAGGGGAGCTTGCTGATGTGGCTGCTGAACCGCTCTCCATCATATTTGAGAAGTTGTGGCTGTCAAGCGGAGTCCCCAGGGACTGGAAAGGTGAAAAACATCCCTCCCATTTACAAGAAAGGAAGGAAGGAGAAGTTGAGGAGCGTACAGACTGCTGAGCTTTAGCTCTGTGCCTTGGAAGATCAATCATGGATCAGGTCCTCCTGGAAG
>NW_011246504.1:0-408 GCF_000146605.3 Meleagris gallopavo
GGAATCACTCACCCCATTCTAAGGGCTCACTCCACACCCCAAAGGAAGCAGTCTCCAGATTCACATGCTGCTCTTACACCTAGCAGTCCTTCAGCGCACTTGGGATTCCCCCAGAAAGAGAAGATCACAGCCCTGAAAGAAAAAAGAAACCACTTACCCCATTCCAAGGACCAATACTCCCCCACACTCTCAAGTGAAGGAAGCAGCTTCCAGGTCCAAATACCTACCAGCCCTTAAGTACGCTCAGGGTTCCCTGCTAAGAAAGAGAGAGAGCAGCTCCACAATGGAGGAAGAAAAAAAAAAAAAAATCAACTACAACTCCATCACCAAAGAACAAGGCATACTCCAAAGGAAGCACTCCCCAGGTTCAGATGCTGCCCCTACTCTTCCCAGCCCTTAAATGGGATC
>NW_011246505.1:0-364 GCF_000146605.3 Meleagris gallopavo
AGAATTAAACCTGATTTTTCTGGTAATCTGAAGACTTAAAAAAAAGAAAGCCTTTTATTTTAATCTCATTGGCACTTGAAAGGAAAATTTGAATCATCACTAAGCTGCTAGAACACTGCTCTCAGTTCCTCAGCCAGGAGATACCTGAGTGCCTTCTGAAGCCTGGCAAGTTTCCACAAGCAAAATCCCTGTCCTGTTTGGTGCTGGAGGGGCTGTCAGAGCTCCTAGGGAATGATGCCTGACCCCATGGCCATCCCAGTAACCCAGCAGGCTGCTTTCTGTCCCAGAGGATGCAGAGGGGAGTACTCGTGGCAGTCTACATCTCCCTCATGGCAGTCTACATCTCCAAGCTGCCCAATCTCAA
>NW_011246506.1:0-528 GCF_000146605.3 Meleagris gallopavo
TCTGAATTGCGCTTCATGGTGCCCAGAAGGCTGCCTATCCTCTTTGTTCTGTGTCTTGCTTGTCTCTGGTCTTGCACTGTTTTCACTATTACATTCTCTTGTCCTCCGATTTTGTGTTCCTTGCCCCATTCTGTTGGCCTAATGACCCCTTGGCTTTGTGTTGCCACATTCATGTCGGCATTCAGTTTTGGCGTTCCCTGCCGTATTGTCTGGGCCGTCATCCTTGGCATTTCCTTCCATGTTCTCTTGGCCCTTGCCTTTGCCTGGGCATTCCCTTGCCCTCCTGTTTTTGTGGCAACACCTGGGGCGGGGTGCAGCCCTGCGAGCACAGCTGGGGGCAGTTTGGCTGTGGAGTGGGGCAGAGCCAGGCTCCACCCGTCCCTGATCCCATTTAAGGGCTGGGAAGAGTAGGGGCAGCATCTGAACCTGGGGAGTGCTTCCTTTGGAGTATGCCTTGTTCTTTGGTGATGGAGTGAGTGTATTTGTTTTTTTTTTTTTCTTCCTTCCTATTGTGGTAGCTGCTCTCTC
>NW_011246507.1:0-399 GCF_000146605.3 Meleagris gallopavo
ACCACATCACGTTTTGCCTTGTGGCATTACCTACGTGACCATGGAGAAGATATGAAGGAGTGGCATAAACAACCTACTCCTGTACTTCAAGCACGGGTAAGAGAGTTACAAGACAAATCAACCACCAAGGTGAACTTCTCTAAAAAGGTGATTGCTCCAGTTGCTGCAGACAGTGAAGGTAACAAATAGAGGGGCCCTGCCCCCCAGCCAGGGGGGGGAAAGGGATAATAGAGTTTATTGGACTGTGTGGATTAGATGGCCTGGCACATCAGAATCACGAAAATATAAGGCCCTGGTGGATACTGGTGCACAGTGCACTCTAATGCCCTCGAGTCACCAAGGGACTAAAATCAATTTATATTCAATGGGGTGACTGGAGGTTCCCAAGAGCTGACTATG
>NW_011246508.1:0-497 GCF_000146605.3 Meleagris gallopavo
TTCTCCATATTTTACAAGTATTCGTTGGGAGATTAATAGCTTCTGTTCTTTCAGATAGCATATGCACAACCCAAATGCAAATTTTAAGTCTGTCCAAATATTGGCACTTATTCCCTTTCACTAACTCCAGTGCTCTTAACAAGGCTGCGAGTTCTGCTTTCTCTGCTAAGGTGGTAGTGCCAGAGAACCAGCCTGTTATTTCATCTCTAGTTGCTACAGCATACCCGGCCTTCTTAAGTCATATCACACAAAACTGCTACCATCGACAAATGTTTTCATATCTTTAATTTCATTTCCTCTCATTCTACCAGGAACACTTGGCACTTCATGATCCTGCTCAGAGATAACCAACAACTTTTTCTTTTGATTGATTCAGTACTGCAGTAACCATACAGGGAATATACAAAGTTATTCTGTTTCCCAAAGTCAATTTTCTGGCCTCCTGTATAAGCAAGATTGCAGCTGCTACAGTTTATAAACAAGTGTTTTTTAACTTG
>NW_011246509.1:0-441 GCF_000146605.3 Meleagris gallopavo
AGGTTTGCGATGTGATCCGACTCCCCCATGCTGACCATCCACAGCTAGATCAAGTTGCTCAGAGTCTGAGCCAGGCTCACCTTGAAAGGGCCAGCACATCCACCATGTCTCTGGCAACCTGTGCCACTGCCTCAGCACCCTCACTGTACAAGACATTTTCCTTAGATTTCACCTCCATTTTCCCTTGTTCTTTCCTTTAGGTATTGAAAGGCTGTTACCAGGTTCCCTTGGAGCCTTCACTTCTCCAGGAGGCTGAACAGCCCAGCTCTCCTTGCTTACAGGACAGGGGGTTTCCATCCTTGGGTTCGTGTTTGTGGCTGTACTCTGGATGCACTCGCACAGCTCCATGTCTCCCTGCCCTGAGGACTCCGCATCTGGATGCAGCACTGCAGGTGAGGCCTCACCAGCGCAGAGCAGAGGGAGTGGGGATCTCCTCCCTTC
>NW_011246510.1:0-361 GCF_000146605.3 Meleagris gallopavo
CTTGAAACCTATGCAGTACCCCACGCTACTGCCCGAAATACCATATTAGGTCTTGAGACACAAGTCCTGTGGCGACATGGTACCCCAGAAAGAATTGAGTCAGATAATGGGACTCATTTTAAAAATTCTCTTGCAGATACCTGGGCTAAAGGTCATGGTATTGAGTGGATTTACCATATTCCCTACCATGCACCAGCCTCAGGTAAGATTGAACGATACAATGGGTTAGTTAAAAACTATGCTAGAAAGCAATGGGAGGCGGTACATTTAAGCACTGGGAGAAGCATTTGGCAGAAGCCACCTGGTTAGTCAATACCAGAGGATCTATCAATCGTGGTGGTCCAACCCAGTCCAGCTCCCT
>NW_011246511.1:0-491 GCF_000146605.3 Meleagris gallopavo
TGTTGCATCAAAACCCTGCCGTGATTTTTTATGTACTACTGGCTTTTAGAGCTGATCTAGAAAATCTAGAGTCTTATCACCTGAGAAACTATTTCCTGCTATGGTAGACTGATTTTACTGGAACTATGGCTATTTAACATAGGTGAGATTATTGTAACATGTAACCAAAAGTTACACATATTTTCTCATTGAGAAGAACTTCACAGAGATGTTCAAAAAACTTGGAAAAAAAACTCATATTTAAAAACTATCTTAAGAACTTTTTTTTATTTTTTTTTAATAGTTAATATAATATAACTAGAGGTCACTGCATTGCTAATAAACAAAAAAAAAAAAAAAAAAAAAAGGACAACAAAAAAGGTAAGACTAATTAGACTTAAAACTATGGCAGATACAGAAATTGCAGTGTCCCAGCAGTGTACTCCAAATCATGTAACTATATTTGGAATTGCTTTTATACATTGTATGTCAAGTTGTATTGGAAACTGCCA
>NW_011246512.1:0-535 GCF_000146605.3 Meleagris gallopavo
GATAGCTCATGACAGCCTTCCAAGACTCGAAGGGAGCGCATAAGCAGGAGGGGCAACGGCTGTTTAGGAGGGTGGATAGCGATAGGACAAGGGGAAATGGTTTTCAAGTGAGACAGGGGAGGTTTAGGTTGGTTATTAGGAGGCAGCTTTTCACGCACAGGGTGGGTGACGCACTGGAATGTGTGCTTGAGAGTCACTTGCAGGATGATCTGCTCCATGATCCGTGACCAGCACAGAGGTGAGACTGACATGCTGGTAGTTCCCCGCGTCACACTTTCTATCCTTCCTAAGAGGTGTGCTGTCACCTTTTTTCTCCTCACCAGGGACTTGACCTGACTGCCTCGACTTCTGAAATACCATGGAGAGTGGCTCGGTGACTGCAGCGGTGAATTCCCTCGGAACTCTGGGACTCATCTCGTCAGGACCCAAAGACTCCTGGATGTTTGGGTCCTCAGGTGGTCCAGACCTGATCTCCATGGCAGTGTGGGATGGGAAGGGTGTGTGGGACTGAGGAAGCAATGGCAGTCCCCACTCA
>NW_011246513.1:0-478 GCF_000146605.3 Meleagris gallopavo
CTGGCGGGTGTGCATCGCCCTTACCTGCTGGGCAGACAATGACCAGTCAGCAAAGTGAGGTTCCGGGGCATGCCGGGAAACGCACATTCCACTTCCTTGCTGTTTCCACCGAGACCAACACATCTCTCCGTGCAGTTGTTACGGCACTTGGGAGCACCGCAGCTCTGCTGCCACCTGTTGGACACAATACAGTCATGAAGGCACTGCCCTGCATCCGGGCCTCTTGCACAAACCTGTGCTCCTTGCTCGGAACACATGGCTGCACTCTGTGCACCATGTTGCTTACCACCAGAGAAGGCTCAGCTACCCAACACCATTTTTGCTTCCATCTTGTCTGAGAACTGCTCATGATGCACAGCCCTCATCTTTGGTTGGTGAGGTGGGGACTGCCATTGCTTCCTCAGTCCCACACGACCCCCTTCCCATCCCACACTGCCATGGGAGATCAGGTTCTGGACCACCTGACGGACCCCAAACA
>NW_011246514.1:0-359 GCF_000146605.3 Meleagris gallopavo
GGGGCTGGAGCGGCTCCCCTACGAGGACAGGCTGAGGGAGCCGGGCTTGTTCAGCCTGGAGAAAAGAAGGCTGCGGGGTGAGCTCATTGCAGCCTTCAGTACCTAAAGGGAGCCTACAAACAGGAGGGGAATCAACTCTTTGAAAGGGTAGGTAACAGCAGGACAAGGGGAAATGATATGAAGTTGAGGGAGGGAAGATGTCAGGATGTCAGTTGGATGTCAGGGGGAAGTTCTTTACAGCGGGAGTGGTGAGGTGCTGGAACAGCTGCCCAGAGAGGCTGCGGATGCCCCGTCCATCCCTGGAGGTGTTGAAGGCCAGGTTGGATGGGGAGCTGGGCAGCCTGGGTGTGGTATTAAAT
>NW_011246515.1:0-368 GCF_000146605.3 Meleagris gallopavo
TTAGAGCATTACATCTGTCTCTCCTCGAACTAGAAAATGCCTTATTGGAGAGGGTTTTCCCTTCCACTCTTTTCCTCTCTGAATGCAGATGTGTAGCAGTTGATCACCTCACTAGAATGACTTGTGGCTCGAAATAAAGGCAGAGACATAGTATTCAGAGGTAGGCGTAGTGCATTCTGCATGTAGCCAAGGCGAAGTGCAAACCGCTCCTTTCCGAAGTGCGCACAGGAGCCCCGCTCACTCGTCGGAGAAAAGCAGCCGGCTGAAGTGGCCCGTTCTCGGCAAGCGAGAAACACGAGACCGCTGCTGACGGCTGAAAGCGGCGTTCGGGGATAATCGCTATTACTCGGCCTTCTACGGCAGTCTCC
>NW_011246516.1:0-337 GCF_000146605.3 Meleagris gallopavo
TGGTATTAGTGGGGAGAAGATGTCCTATTCTTGGTTGCAAGTGTCCAATTTGGTCTTGTCATCTAGTCTTTTTGGGAGAAAACGTGCGGTAGTTTGAAGAAAACAGGTATGCCTGGGAGAAAATATCATCTTTTTGGAAGAACAGGCCCAATTTCCAAGTGAAATGTGGTATTTCTGGGAGAAAATGACAAGTACGTGGGAGAAAAGTGGGCAATAGTGGGAAAGACTGACTTCTCTTGGAGGGCAAGTGTGGTATTTTGGTGTGAAAAGGGTTCCTTTGGGGAGAAAACGGGGTGTAGATGGGAGGAAATGTCCTCTTGAGGAGTGCCTAGCAGTA
>NW_011246517.1:0-499 GCF_000146605.3 Meleagris gallopavo
CAAATGTCGCTCCCCGAACTTCCAACAGCCTTATTAGAGAGGGTTTTGCTCTCCACTCTTTTCCTCCGAGCATGCACAAGCGTAGCCATGGAGAACAACACCAAAAGAATTGCCGCTCGAAATGAAGGCAGAGACGTCGTATTCACAGCTAGGCCTAGTGCATTCTGCATGTACCCGAGGCAAAGTGCAAAACCGCTCCTCTCCGACGTGCGGACACGAGACCGCTCGCGCGTCGGAGAAAAGCAGCAGGCACAAGTCGCCCGTTCTCGGCAAGTGAGAAACACGAGAGCGCTGCTGACGGCTGAAAGCGGCACTCGGGGAGA
Organism: Meleagris gallopavo; assembly: GCF_000146605.3. NCBI lineage: Eukaryota > Metazoa > Chordata > Aves > Galliformes > Phasianidae > Meleagris > Meleagris gallopavo. Next base: position 324 of record NW_011246517.1, read on the forward strand.
AGCGCGATTTCTCGACCAGCGTCGGCAAACTCTCCGGAGCGGTTCAGCGCGAGTGCCGCTTTCTACGCATGAGAGCGAAGCAGTGCAATTCCGATGCCGAGAACGTGCGAATTCAGCCTCCTGCACTACCTCCGTAGGGAGGTTTTTTCTCCGCAGGCCAGAAAGGATCGCTCCCA
>NW_011246518.1:0-424 GCF_000146605.3 Meleagris gallopavo
GGGCAACACCACCCAACGAGGCCCACCCCCTCGGTTAAGCCCCGCCCCTTCCCATAAGCCCGCCCCCAGAGGTAAACACCATCCAACAAGTCTCGCCACTCGTTCGGGCCATACCCACTCCCCGTAAGCCCCGCCTCCAGGGGCAAACACCATCCAATGAGGGCCCGCCCCCTCACCGGAGCCCCGCCCCTCGGGTGCCACACACGGACGCTTCCGTCCCGTGATGACTTCAGCAGCGCTGCCCCCAAACGGCCCAAGAGCGCCCCCTGCTGCGAGATCTGGGAACAGCATGGGGATCCAGAGAGACCTCAGAGAGACCCACATCCACCCCATAGCGCCCCGTACTGACCCCATAGCGCCCCATACTCAACCCCATACTCGCCCCATCGTCACACCATACGCAACCCCATATCCGCCCCGTGTT
>NW_011246519.1:0-431 GCF_000146605.3 Meleagris gallopavo
GGGACCCACCTGGGAAACCGAGAAGGAGCTGCAAATGCAGCAAGCACTGCACGAAAGCCGAGAGCTGCCTGCACTTCCAGAAGCCTGGAAAGGAAAAAACACAACAGTCAAGGCAGAGAGGACAGCATCAGGTAAGTGAAGGCAAGGTCAGAGGAATGGCATGGGAAAGGAGACAAGGGAGGCAAAGCAAGGCAAGGCAAAGAATGGAAAGCAAAGGAGCAACTGAAAGCAAAGCCAACAAACATACTCTGAACAGGAAAGGAATGCTTGCAGCAAGGAACAAGATCACACAAAGAAAGGAGCAGGAAAGACAAAGAATACACAAATAGGAAACAAAGACAATGCAAAGCAAAACAAAAAACTCAACTAACAAGAAAAAAAATAAAAATAAAAAAAAAGAACAAAAACAAAAACAAGGAAATAGAAAAACG
>NW_011246520.1:0-440 GCF_000146605.3 Meleagris gallopavo
TTCTTGTGCACATTGGTGCGAAACTTCCTCTGCTGCAGCTGATGTCCGTTTCCCCTCGTCCTGTCTCCACGTACCACTGAAAAGAGACTGGCCTCACCGCTATGGCTGCCACACCTCAGATATTTATAAACCTGGATCAGGTCCCCTCTCAGTCTTCTTTTCTCAAGGCTAAACAGACCCAGTTCACTCAGCCTTTCTTCATAGGGGAGATGCTCCAGGCCCTTCACCATCTTTGTGGCCCTCCGCTGGACTCTTTCCAAGAGATCCCTGTCTTTTTTGTACTGGGGAGCCCAGAACTGGACACAGTACTCCAGATGAGGCCTTACCAGGGCAGAGTAGAGGGGGAGGATCGACCTCCCTCCACCTGCTGGACACGCTGTTCTTAATGCACCCAGAATGCCATTGGCCTTTTTGGCCCTACGAGGGCACACTGCTGGCTC
>NW_011246521.1:0-386 GCF_000146605.3 Meleagris gallopavo
CAGTGAAAGGAAGAGAAGAAGAGGAGCTCGAAGGAATGCAGAGAAAACGACGTTGAAAGGAGAGAAGAGAAGGCGTGCTTTTAGAACAGATGAAAGTAATGCAAAGGCGTGGTCTGGAAAGAAAAGAACCAAGAAAAGGAAAGGAAACAGGAGAAGGCAAAGCCAAAGGAGCAGTAAACAAATGCGAAGAGGGAAAGAAAATAGCAAAGTAATGCAGGAAAAAGTACAAAGAGAAAGCAAAGGCGTAGACTGCAAGAATATGGCCAAGGAAAGAATTCAAAGAAACACAGGGAGACAATAAAAAAAGACCAACAAAAATCTAAGGAGAGAACGTGGGAAAAAAGAAAGAAAGAAAGAAAACGAAATAGGGAATAAAAAGAAGAAAG
>NW_011246522.1:0-448 GCF_000146605.3 Meleagris gallopavo
AACCAATGAAGATATTTGTGTCTGGGCGGCAAAGATTTGTGCTTACTTGGTATCTGTGTGATTAGTGAAGAAAGAGTGTGAACCTGCAGTACTCAGTGAGGGAGGAACCAGGGCAGGAAGAGATCAGCGTCGGGCAATAGGGCATAAAAGACGTAGCACTGTTTTCTCGGGGCGCTCCTGCCTGCAGGACGCCCGCCATTGCAATCGCGAATAAAATCTGCTTTACGAGAGAAACCGTCCTGGAAAATTATTTGGATATTTCCAACAGCCTTCAAGAAAAGTTTTAGACGTCGTGCTGAGGGACGTGGTTTAGTGGTGAATACTGGTGGTAGGGGATGGTTGGATCGGGTGGTCTTGGAGGTCTTTTCCAACCGTGGTGATTCCGTGTGTTTTGATGCGTTTGCATTTGTCTCTTCTAAAGTGTATTGCGACTTAAAAACCAGTCCCA
>NW_011246523.1:0-399 GCF_000146605.3 Meleagris gallopavo
CTGTATCTTGCCCTGGAGGGCAGACCTTCCCCTCCTGGTACCTCTGAGACATCTGTATTTCTCCCCGTGAGTCTTTGAGCCTTCAGGATCACCGGAAGGAACAAAATGCCATCAGAGCGTTCCAGTGTTACTGTCAGATCGCGTGCAACACCCGGTGATGGTCTGCATGGGATGATGGAGCACAGGACAGACTGGCACCTCACGACCGCGTTGCCTCCAGTAACACCATCGAGCACTGGCCCATAAAAGAATGTCAGCGTTCACCGATCGTCACTCGTCTTGAATTGTACCAACATGCGTCGCGATGAAATTGTATAAGCGTCGCGATACTAGCGGATCTCTGTATTGGGAAAAGCTCACCCTTTAGTCAACTGATCTTTGGTTCACGCCGTGAAGGGG
>NW_011246524.1:0-427 GCF_000146605.3 Meleagris gallopavo
GTAACATCATCGAGCGCTGGCCCATAGAAGGATGTCAACTTTCACCCATCGTCACTCATCTTGAAATTTACCAACGTGTGGCGATGAAATTGTATAAGCGTCACGGTGTATCGGATCTCTGTATTAGGGAAAGCTCACCCTTTTAGTCAACCTAATCATTGGTTCACGCCGTGAAGGGGTGGAATGTATGGGGCTGCTGAATCACGGCCTGAAGCTTTGATTGATCACCTGAGGCGAGCAATGAGTCAGCCACGGGAGCACAGGTGAAGGCAATTCAGCTGTGCTGCAGGAAGGGGTGGAGCCTGGCTCCACCTCTCCTAGACCCATTTAAGAGCTGACTGCCAGTGGGGAAGGATCTCTCTCGTGGAGATCCGCTCCATCAGGAGTTCGTCTGGCGAGCCCAGGACACGGTGAGTGACTTTCTCTT
>NW_011246525.1:0-330 GCF_000146605.3 Meleagris gallopavo
TCTCTGGGTCTGTTTCTATTGCCTCACCCCATATCTGTGTCCTCATTTTCTCTCTCCTGTGCCCACACCTCTGGGTTTGTCCCCTTCTCTGTATCCTATATCTGTGCTCCCAGTGTCCCTTTTCCTCCCCCGTACTCTGGCTCTGTCCCCACTTCCACACCCCATATCTGCATCCCCAATGTCTCCTTTCCTCCCCACCCCCCGCATCTCCGTCCCCGTTAGCCCCTCTACTCCTCCCATTCCCCTCTTTCTCTGCGCCCCACATCCACGCCCCCAACCCCCTCCACCCCCAACCCCTCCTAACATCTCCCCACCCTCCTCAGGCCCCCC
>NW_011246526.1:0-484 GCF_000146605.3 Meleagris gallopavo
AATGAACCCTGAAGTGATCAAGAAATGAAACGACTAGGAAAGTGTTTTGTGTAGTTTTAAGTAACAGGAAAAAAATCTATCTTAAAATACAAAAAAACACCACATCCAGAATCTACTATACAACCTAACTTAATATTAACATCAAAAGTACAGCAAAGTCTTATAGGTAAAACATTAGTTTATTTCATACATTCAGTTTTGGTACAGGCACAGTAGGGAAGCAGAGCTAGCCCCTACATGGCAGTGGAAATCTACATGCCTTTCTATCTGTTCTACATAAGAATCGTGACTGGCACAGGTTGCCCAAGGAGGTTGTGGATGCCCCATCCCCGGAGGCATTCAAGGCCAGGCTGGATGTGGCTCTGGGCAGCCTGGTCTGCTGGTTGGTGACCCTGCACATAGCGAGGGGGTTGAAACGAGATGATCACTGTGGTCCTTTCACACAGGCCATTCTATGCTTCGATGAGACAAGCCAGTGTCGAGG
>NW_011246527.1:0-393 GCF_000146605.3 Meleagris gallopavo
TAAGAGTAAGTTAAAAGAAAAAAATGAGGAAAGAAAGTTCAGCTAAAGCTACATCTTCTCCTTTCAATTTCCCCCATGCTAACAAAGTAATGGAGGTAAGAAAATGATTTGCCAGGGCTTCAATGTCTGGTAATTCTTACCTCTGCTACACTGCCTGTCATTCCGGATCTCTTGTCTTTATGTGGCTGGCTTGAAAATGAGAAAGCAGCTCCTCCTCAAAAACAAAATATGCAGCTTTAAGACACTGCTGACTATTTTTCAGAAGGGAGCAAACCTCTCAATGGCTTTATTTTTTAGAATTATCTTTTTAATGCTACTTGATTCCCGGAGTCTCCGTTGAGTGGTAAGCTAATGAAAAAAATCCGTATATTACTTCCATGCTGATCGTTAGCC
>NW_011246528.1:0-403 GCF_000146605.3 Meleagris gallopavo
TACAAGCAGCGCACCAACATGGGGTGCATGATGTTCATTACCTGCTGGACAGATCTCACACCACTGACTGGAGGAGCCCAGGCAATCCTTCAACTCCATCAGGCTGCAAAATGAAATCAGAAGAGACGCAGAACGTAATTTAAAACACAACAAGGATGCACACAATGCCCTTAAAAAACACCCACCGCATGGATGCAATTAGCACATGAATTACAGCCATCCAGCTTGAGATCCTCCAGAAAAGCAGAGCTCACAGCTCTGAAAGAAAGCAGGAATCACTCACCCCATTCTAAGGGCTCACCCCACACCCCAAAGGAAGCAGTCTCCAGATTCACATGCTGCTCTTACACCTTAGCAGCCCTTCAGTGCACTTGCCATCCCCAAAAGCAAGATCACAGCCCTG
>NW_011246529.1:0-521 GCF_000146605.3 Meleagris gallopavo
GCCCCGGAACCTCACTTTGCTGACTGGTCATTGTCTGCCCAGCAGGTAAGGGCGATGCACACCCGCCAGCGTTTACCCATTCCAGAGCCCGGCACAATAGGGTTCCCCCAGAGCTCTGAATTGCGCTTCATGGTGCCCAGAAGGCTGCCTATCCTCTTTGTTCTGTGTCTTGCTTGTCTCTGGTCTTGCACTGTTTTCACTATTACATTCTCTTGTCCTCCGATTTTTGTGTTCCTTGCCCCATTCTGTTGGCCTAATGACCCCTTGGCTTTGTGTTGCCACATTCATGTCGGCATTCAGTTTTGGCGTTCCCTGCCGTATTGTCTGGGCTGTCATCCTTGGCATTTCCTTCCATGTTCTCTTGGCCCTTGCCTTTGCCTGGGCATTCCCTTGCCCTCCTGTTTTGTGGAACCCGCACCTGGGCGGGTGCAGCCCTGCGAGCACAGCTGGGGGCAGTTTGGCTGTGGAGTGGGGCAGAGCCAGGCTCCACCCCTCCCTGATCCCATCGTAAGGGCTGGGAA
>NW_011246530.1:0-332 GCF_000146605.3 Meleagris gallopavo
TTCCTTCCATGTTCTCTTGGCCCTTGCCTTTGCCTGGGCATTCCCTTGCCCTCCTGTTTTTGTAGAACCTGCACCTGGGCGGGGTGCAGCCCTGCAAGCACAGCTGGGGGCAGTTTGGCTGTGGAGTGGGGCAGAGCCAGGCTCCACCCCTCCCTGATCCCATTTAAGGTCTGGGAAGAGTAGGGGCAGCATGTGAACCTGGGGAGTGCTTCCTTTCGAGTATGCCTTGTTCTTTGGTGATGGAGTGAGTGTATTTTTTGTTTTTTCTTCCTCCATTGTGGAGCTGCTCTCTCTCTTTTTAGCAGGGAACCCTGAGCGTACTTAAGGGCTGG
>NW_011246531.1:0-443 GCF_000146605.3 Meleagris gallopavo
GCAATAACGCACACGATGTCTCCCACCTGCAAGAGATTGCAACGTCAATCCCAGCTTCAGCACGGCTGGGAGGAAAGCACAGCTCAAATGACTGCATCCTTCTGCATTGCCAAATACTGTCGAGCTGGAGAGCAATTGCACCAGTGCAGCTCTTAAGGCATTTGCCGTTGTACAACTGAATTTGGAGGTAGAAGAGTTCACTGTGTTACACAGCAGCAGGCTCTCTGCCAAAGGGGATGGAAGAGCTCCAATTATCTACAGACATAAGTCAGCAGAACAGATCCTGAACAGATCTACACGCTCCATACACTGGTCTGCTGTTGCGCAAAGACCAGGCTACCACACTGGGCAGTATCTGTTTGATCAGAAGATTCAAATGCCAAACAAAGCCATATTTTAGAGCTGGCTGAACTCCTCCCTGCATCCAACCCAGTGCAAGTCTG
>NW_011246532.1:0-377 GCF_000146605.3 Meleagris gallopavo
AAAGAGTCCAGCGGAGGGCCACAAAGATGGTGAAGGGCCTGGAGCATCTCCCCTATGAAGAAAGGCTAAGTGAGCTGGGTCTGTTTTAGCCTTGAGAAAAGAAGACTGAGAGGGGACCTGATCCAGATTTATAAATATCTGAGGTGTGGCGGCCATAGCGGTGAGGCCAGTCTCTTTTCAGTGGTACGTGGAGACAGGACGAGGGGAAACGGACATAAGCTGCAGCACAGGAAGTTTCGCACGAATGTGCGTAAGAACTTCTTCACGGTGAGGGTGACGGAGCACTGGAACAGGCTGCCCAGGGAGGTTGTGGAGTCTCCTTCTCTGGAGATATTCAAGTCTCGCCTGGACGCCTACCTGTGCGACCTGGTGTAGGG
>NW_011246533.1:0-406 GCF_000146605.3 Meleagris gallopavo
GCAAAAGGTAATCAATATTCCCAGGTAATTTGTTGTGGGTATGTTTTCCTCAGTTATTTATGAGGAGATGGTAACAGTGATACATAATATATTTGCCTTTCTGAGAAAAAGAGGTTCCACTGAATGCTTTTGAGAGTGCCTAGGTGCAGAACAGTCAACTACAAAAAGGCCTCTCCTGGGGTTTGGTAACAGAAGACAACGCTGGGTACAATTGCTGTATGGTTTCCAGACTTGAAACTCCCAGCAAGTTCAATGAAAAACTTGAGGCTGCACTGCAAGCCCAGGGGTAGTGTGAAAATGTGTAAATTTCTGGGCAATTCTAATGTTTTGTAATGGGTTTTTTGCCTTGGGGGAAAACTTGGCTTAACCCTGTTGTTAATGACTGTAACTTTTGTAACAGTGTTTT
>NW_011246534.1:0-418 GCF_000146605.3 Meleagris gallopavo
GACTTGAGCACAATCAGACACAAATTTCTGGTCTTCAAGCATAGTTTCTTCCAGTGCCTTTCTGCTGATTCAACACTGTCCCATTTCTGCAGTCAGCACAGATCTGCAGCATCCTTTCCTCTCTCCTCCATCACACGCCGCCCTGCATGCAGCCCCATTTAGAGGCAGGTACCCACACCACAGCTCACAAGAGCTTCTTACCAGTGCAGGCTTTCCGTTTCCCCCTTGCCCAGCACCATTCCACGGACGCGCAGGCTCCGTCCCTACACAAATACAATTTGCTGATTTAGCAGAAACCAGTAGCCTGTAGAAGGATTGTCCTGTCAGCCCAAATCCACCCCCAAAATAACAAAAAAAAGTCTACATTCTTGCTCAGGTGACAGCAGAAGAACTCCAGCCTGCCTGACAGCTCTACATT
>NW_011246535.1:0-405 GCF_000146605.3 Meleagris gallopavo
ATACATTAACAGTAAGAGGAGGACAAAGGAGAATATCCACTCTTTGCTGGATGAGGCCGGGAATGTGACCACTGAGGATAAGGAAAAGGCGGAGGTTCTGAACGCCTTCTTTACGTCTGTCTTTAAAAGTCAGACCAGTTATCCTCAGGATACTCCTCTCTCTGACCTGGTAATCTCAGCTGGGGAGCACACTAACCCCCCTGTGATTCTGGAAGAACAGTCAGAGACTTACTACTCCAACTGGACTGCCACAAGTCTATGGGACCAGATGAGATCCACCCGAGAGTGCTGAGGGAACTGGCGGAGGTGATAGCTGAGCCGCTTTCCATCATCTATCAGCGCTCCTTGTGACTGGTGAGGTCCCAGAAGATTGGAGGCTTGCCAATGTGAACTCCCATTTACAAG
>NW_011246536.1:0-323 GCF_000146605.3 Meleagris gallopavo
GGGGGGAAAGGGGTGAACAGAGTCTCTACGAGGCAGGAAGAGCATCTGGGGGTGGAGGGAGGGGTGGGAGGGAAGAGCCAGGGCTTGTGGGTTGTGGCTTCTATTGGGCAGAACAGGGGTCCGGCTGGGGGGATTGGAGGTCCAAATGAGGTCAAAATGACTCCAGGGGTCAGTGAGCAGCGCACAGGGGGTACGGGGGACTCTAGGGGTCAGGAAAAGGGGCCAGGAGGTGGGGGGGAGAAGGGAGGACACGGGACCCTGGGAGTCAACGAGAGGGGAATGGGGGCTGGTAGGAGACTCTAGGGGATCGGAACGGGGGAATT
>NW_011246537.1:0-482 GCF_000146605.3 Meleagris gallopavo
TCGTGGCCCTTCTCTGGACCTGCTCCAAAAGCTCCACATCATTCCTGTGCTGGAGCCCCAGGCCTGGACGCAGTGCTGCACATGGGGCCGCACCAGAGCCCGAGTAGAGGGGGACAATCACCTCCCTCTCCCTGCTGGTCGCTCCTCTTTGAATGCAGCCCAGGATACAGTTGGCCTTCTGGGCTGCAAGTGCACACTACTGGCTTATGTCCAGCTCTATGTCCACCAGGATCCCCGAGTCCTCCGCAGGGCTGCTCCCAAGGGCTTCTACGCCCAGTTGGTACAAGCATCTGGGTTTTCCCCTTCATCAGGGACATCAAACAGTGGGGTTGAGTGCACCCTAAGGACACCAAGCTGTGGGGTGCAGTGACACAGCAGAGGGACGGGATGCCATCCAGAGAGACCTCGAAACAGGCTGAGCAGTGGGCACAAATCCAAGTGCAGGGTCAGTAGCTGGGATGAGGGAACAGCCACACCAAAAC
>NW_011246538.1:0-390 GCF_000146605.3 Meleagris gallopavo
CCCTTTGGGCACCAGGCTGGCCCTCGAGCTCCGTGAAGACCATGGGGCGGGTTTTGCTGCCTTTACTCAGCCCGGGTCTGGTGCTTGGCCTTGGGTTCCACGTTCGTTTGGCTGGATGCTCTTCAGGCAGCAGACAGCCCCGGAACACGCGTGCCCTCTTAGAGATGGCCAGCCGAATGCCTGGAGAGGGTGGGAGAGAGAACCGGCATTTCCAGGGAGCTTGGCAGCAGACGCCTGTTCTCTGTTTCCTTCTAAGTGAGCGTTCAGTTTCTCTAAGAGCAAGAGGAAGGAAATTTCATTTCAAAGAGCATTTCAAAGGAATGTGGTACCTGAAACCAGCTGGGACGTGGACTGGTTTTAGTCGCAATACACTTTAGAAGAGACAAATGA
>NW_011246539.1:0-387 GCF_000146605.3 Meleagris gallopavo
CTTTTACGTATCCAAAATTAACTTACATTTTGAAATGATCCTGTCACATAAAAAGTTGGGATTTCCATCCTGTAAAACATTTTTAAATGTCAAAAAGCTATTTTGAATTAGTTTGAAATATAGAAACTATTCTTGGATCAAAATTTAGAAATCAAAATTATTGTTTTGTCAATTAATGTTTTTTATCATTTAGAAGTTCATGTAATATAATGAGTTAAAAAGAAAATAGCAATTATGTAATTTCATTCCCAAATCTTACTAGAATACATTCCTTCTTAGTAACAGTTTTGGTTGTTGGTTTTTTTTTTTTTTTTGGCATATCAGCACTTTCTAGTAGACAACTGCCTTTTTAGAAAACCTGTAACACATTTTATTCACTGTTCCGTG
>NW_011246541.1:0-392 GCF_000146605.3 Meleagris gallopavo
GTGCACCCAGCTTGGGGCTGGGGACCCTACCCCCAAATCCCACCTCCCTGTTCCACCTCCCCTTTTTCCAATCCGCCTGCACTCTGTAATTTTCATGAGCACCCGAGGTCATAGAATCACCGAATCATAGAGCGTCCTGGGTTGAGAAGGCCCACACTGATCTCTTGGTTTCAACCTCCTGCTACATGCAAGGTCGCCAGCCACCAGAGCAGGCTGCCCAGAGTCACATCCAGCCTGGCCTTGAATGCCTCCAGGGATGGGGCATCCACAGCCTCCTTGGGCAACCTGTTCCAGTGTGTCACCACCCTCTGGGTGAAAAACTTTCTCCTACTATCTAACCTAAACCTCTCCTGTCTTAGTTAAAAGCCATTCCCCCGTATCCCATCACTACT
>NW_011246542.1:0-305 GCF_000146605.3 Meleagris gallopavo
AGGATGCACACAATGCCCTTAAAAACACCCACCGCATGGATGCAATTAGCACATAGCCCTATTCATTACAGCCATCCAGCTTGAGATCCTCCAGAAAAGCAGAGCTCACAGCTCTGAAATCAAGCAGGAATCACTCACCCCATTCTAAGGGCTCACCCCACACCCCAAAGGAAGCAGTCTCCAGATTCAGATGCTGCTCTTACACCTAGCAGCCCTTCAGGGCACTTGCGATCCCCCAAAAGCAAGATCACAGCCCTGAAAGAAAAAACGAACCACTTACCCATTCCAAGGACCAATACTCCCCC
>NW_011246543.1:0-356 GCF_000146605.3 Meleagris gallopavo
TAATCTGCTACACCACACTCCGCACTATGACACTTTTCTCCCCAAACTAGGACACTTTCTCCCAGAAAGGCCGCTTTTTCCCCCCAAAGTACACCGTTGGCTTCCAAAAAGAACGCATTCTCCCCAAGAAATACCTCCCTTCCCCAATACAATGACATTACCTCCCAGTAATGCTACCTTGGGCCCAAACATTGGACAGCTTCTCCCACTAATACTACTTTTCCATCCACAAGAGGACATCTTCTCCCCAAAGAATGCTATTTTCTCCGGAAACAAAGCAGCTTTCTCACAAATGGGTGGCATTTTCCAACCACTATGCTACTCTCTCCCAGAAAGAGCACTTTTTCTGACAAGTT
>NW_011246544.1:0-366 GCF_000146605.3 Meleagris gallopavo
AACCAGTTTGCACAATCCACAGACTAAATAACTGTGCAAATTGAGGACATGTCCTTTCAGTAACAAAATTGCATGTTAGAGTTGGCACTAGATAAAAATATACATTGTATTTACTGGATCTCCTGGGTTTGTTTTCGTCATTCACTGACAAGATAAAGCTTCAGATTACAAGAGGAGCATGACCTTAATTCAAGTTCTGTTCCCCCAAAAATAGTCAGTATTACTTCTAATACTTCTAATACTTCTAATTTGAGAGGCTGTCAGAAAAGACTTTAAAAAAACAAACAAAAAAAACAAACAAAAAAACAAACAAACAAAAAAAACCAACAAACCAAACAAGTCTACTGCACTAAAGAAACTATATAA
>NW_011246545.1:0-408 GCF_000146605.3 Meleagris gallopavo
TGGGGTAAGTGGTTTCTTTTTTCTTTCAGGGCTGTGATCGTCTCTTTTTGGGGGATGGCAAGTGCGCTGAAGGGCTGCTAGGTGTAAGAGCAGCATCTGAATCTGGAGACTGCTTCCTTTGGGGTGTGGGGTGAGCCCTTAGAATGGGGTGAGTGATTCCTGCTTGATTTCAGAGCTGTGAGCTCTGCTTTTCTGGAGGATCTCAAGCTGGATGGCTGTAATGAATAGGGCTATGTGCTAATTGCATCCATGCGGTGGGTGTTTTTTAAGGGCATTGTGTGCATCCTTGTTGTGTTTTAAATTATGTTCTGCGTCTCTTCTGATTTCATTTTGCAGCCTGATGGAGTTGAAGGTATTGCCTGGGCTCTCCAGTCAGTGGTGTGAGATGTGTCCAGCAGGTAATGAACA
>NW_011246546.1:0-349 GCF_000146605.3 Meleagris gallopavo
TGATCGCAAGCTCTGCAAGCCTCTGGATTCCAGGAGGCTGCTTCTGCCCTGACTGCTGGGCCGCGTTTTCTGGAGGGCAGACGGAGGGAGAGCACCGGGCAGCTCCTTCCCAAAGCTCTCCCACTTCTGAGCAGTGGCAGAGGGCACGGCAGGACCCGAAGCACCGTCCGCGGACGGGCAAGCTTCAGCTCTTCCTCCAGCCTTAACACTTCAGCCCTTCCTTCTCTTCCACGTTGCAGGGAGTCCGAATTCCCACCTTCGGTGCCTTCAGCATTGCCTCCGAGCGGTCGAGGCTGAGGATGGGACCGTGATTTTCCAGTGGCCTGCATTCACCTGGCCAGGAACCTTG
>NW_011246547.1:0-395 GCF_000146605.3 Meleagris gallopavo
ATACTCCTCAGTGTTCTCCCTCTAGCCTTAGCAATAAGCTGTATCACACCAGGGCCTCATCATCACCGTGATTGACTTATCTTCACTGGAAATGACTTTGTACACTTTTGCTTTCATGTTATGTAGCAAAGCAGGAATGGTTCATGTTACTCCAACAGTTTGCTGGATTGTCCTGGAAGTTAAAGATAAGGCTACTAAAAGAAGAATGGTTACATGAATAAAAGCGATGTGCATCTGAGGGTATGTAGACCATTTACTTCTAGTCGTTTGAATTCTAATGATTGGGATTTTCAAGTCTTCTACCAATTTGTCCTGTATTTTGTTGTAAGAATAATTATTTTACAGTACATTACTATACTAGTCTACTCCTCTCTCTCCATTACTCTTTTTATAAT
>NW_011246548.1:0-378 GCF_000146605.3 Meleagris gallopavo
ACACCTAAAGATCGATAAAACGAAAATTAAAAAGGGGAAAAAATCGATAAGAAATAAAACACGAGGAATGAATGAATGAATGAATGAATGAATGAATGAATGAATGAATGAATGAATGAATGAATAAATAAATAAATAAATGAGCGAGCGAGCGAGCGAGCGAGCCGATAAATAAGCAAGCAAATAAATAAATAAATAACAACAATAAGTAACAATAAAAACAACATTTAAAAAACAAAGAGACAAATACGCGGGCACGTAAATAAAATAAAAAAATAAAAAAATTGAAATGAACAAATAACGAAATTATAAACAAAACAGACAAAACACGTGGACGCATAAACGAAATGATAAAGAAATAAATGAAAATAAATAAAA
>NW_011246549.1:0-349 GCF_000146605.3 Meleagris gallopavo
CACGAGGAATGAATGAATGAATGAATGAATGAATGAATGAATGAATGAATGAATGAATGAATGAATGAATAAATAAATAAATGAGCGAGCGAGCGAGCGAGCGAGCCGATAAATAAGCAAGCAAATAAATAAATAAATAACAACAATAAGTAACAATAAAAACAACATTTAAAAAAACAAGAGACAAATACGCGGGCACGTAAAATAAAATAAAAAAATAAAAAATTGAAAATGAACAAATAACGAAATTTATAAACAAACAGACAAAACACGTGGACGCATAAACGAAAATGATAAAGAAATAAAATGAAAATAAATAAAATAACGAAAAGTTAAAATAAAATAAAAA
>NW_011246550.1:0-483 GCF_000146605.3 Meleagris gallopavo
CAGCATCCTTTCCTCTCTCCTCCATCACACGCCGCCCTGCATGCAGCCCCATTTAGAGGCAGGTACCCACACCACAGCTCACAAGAGCTTCTTACCAGTGCAGGCTTTCTGCTTCCCCCTTGCCCAGCACCATTCCACGGACGCGCAGGCTCCGTCCCTACATCAAAATACAATTTGCTGATTTAACAGAAACCAGTAGCCTGTAGAAGGATTGTCCTGTCAGCCCAAATCCACCCCCAAAAACAACAAAAAAAAAGTCTCATTCTTGCTCAGGTGACAGCAGAAGAACCCCAGCCTGCCTGACAGCTCTACATTCGGCAGAGCAGGGGTGCATCACCGAACAAAAACGCTATCAGGTGCAAAAAGTTGAGACACGTTTTTTGGCTCTAAAAGGAATTCACTCGACTCTAAGCATTTATATGCAGACTTCTGCCTCACTGCTGCCACCAACTGCCGCTGTCGGCCTCTCCAACGCTTCTGCAG
>NW_011246551.1:0-358 GCF_000146605.3 Meleagris gallopavo
CGGGCATCACATGGACACAAACAGGCTGCTGGGGCGGGGAAGGCAATTTCACCTGAGCATCTCACCACAGACGTTCCCTCCGCTCTGCTCTCCTGCAAAGACACGAGGAGAAAAGACCTCAGCTCCTCCGAGCAACAACTGGAAACAACTCCAGAAAATTCTCCACTCAAAACCAGTTCCTGCAGACACACAAAGGAGTCCTTCCAAGTTCACGTGTGCTTACGCTGTGGCCTTCGCAGGAACACGCTGCCTTTGTGCTGCTGGCTCCTGACGGCTCTTCTTCATCACCTTCTGGGCACAGCACAACAGTCTTTTCTGGTACAAATCTGGCCCTACATACCTTCCTCCACCCCAAAAT
>NW_011246552.1:0-587 GCF_000146605.3 Meleagris gallopavo
ATAATGTGGAACTAGAGCAATACGAAAAAATTCCTTTTAGTTCAACCATAAATCTGTCTCATGGTCTCCAGAAGAGCTGTAAGAATATGCAGAGTGGACATGGATGGCAGCTAGCATAACAGTGAGCCATGAAAAATGAGGGTGTGAGCCACGCTGTGTCATTGCATCTGTGGGCAGGGATTTCTCCTTGGACTGAGCAGAGTACAGACGCAGCCTGAGAAAAGTACTTAGGATCAATTCAGGAAAAGCAAAATGATTTGAGTAATTAATTGTAGAAACGTGTATTCTAAAGGGACTTAGAAGGAGAGAGTATTTCCCAACGCTATGGGTTGTAACTGTCTATTACCTGTTTTGTTAGACAGGTCTACTTTCTCTGTTCTTAGACTGACCTGAGAGGGCATGCTGCAGCACACCCCAGGATTTCCGTTTCCAAATCATCCAGGCAGTGCAAGTGTGGTGTACATCTCCCTTGGCAGAGACATCAAGTTTTTCTTCCTATGAAATTGAACACGTAGCGAGTCAGAAAGGACTAGTGAACGGGAAACTCATTTTCCATGCAGACTTAGAACATAGCTAAGGTGCCTCCA
>NW_011246553.1:0-401 GCF_000146605.3 Meleagris gallopavo
CATTTCATTTTCCGTCCTCTTACAGGGGCAAGTGACATCAATTGTGGTGCTTCTTGTAGTTGATCAGGTTGGTCAGTTCCAATGCTCTCATCCTCCAGTTCAGCTTGGAGCCTGTCTCGTTCGATGATGAGAGTATCTAGCTCAGATTGGAGGGTGTCTTGTTGAGATTGAAGACTGTTGAGTTTGGATTGCAGGGAGTCTCTCTCAATTCGGAGGGCATCTCTCTCAGATTGGAGGCTGTTTCTCTCGACCAGGATACTCTCTCGCTCATTTTGCACTGTTTCCCCTGAGACTCTCCTTTTCAATTTTCACAAAACTCTCTCCCTCTCCAGGATAGTATTGAATAAGGCTCGGTAAGCATTAGCCTAGGCCCCCAAAATAATTTGGCCTCCTCAGATCTT
>NW_011246554.1:0-427 GCF_000146605.3 Meleagris gallopavo
CAGCCCCTTAAAAGGCAGTTTCAGTAGAGAAAGCATTTTTTCTCTTTTTTTTTTTTCTTTTACAGAAACAAGATAGGCAAGGCTCAAAGTTTACAAAATATCCTAGAGTATTGGCCGTCCGCCTGGACTTTTTCAAGGTCACGCTTTTCAGACAGTACTGGTGAAACAGATAAACTTTCCCAATGAAGCTGTCTGAGAGCGGAGAGAGAGATTTGTTCAAAAAGCTAAAAAAGCAACTGGTGCCCGCATTCTCCACCAAGAATGTCAACGGTTTACGGGCTGGTTCGGCCCGGTTCCGTGACTAGAAGGGCGGAGGGATCCGCGGATCCGCGACCCCCGGGAAAAAAAAAATAGGGACCCCGAAATAATGAAAACAGTGGCAACAATCTGAGGTAAAACAAAGTAATTTACTAAATATAGGTATCAA
>NW_011246555.1:0-324 GCF_000146605.3 Meleagris gallopavo
TTTTCATTTCTTTATTATTTTAATAAATACGCGTCCACGTATTTGTCTATTTATTTATTTATTCGTTTGTATTTCTAAAATTCTTATTATTTCTTTATTTCTTCCTGCATTTTTAATCGTTTTTTATTTTTATTTTTTAACTTTTTCGTTTATTTTATTTTATTTTCTATTTATTTTCTTTTATTCATTTTCGTTTTATTGCGTCCACGTGTTTGTTCTGTTTGTTTATTAATTTCGTTATTTGTTTCATTTCAATTTTTTATTTTTTATTTTATTTACGTTGCCCGCGTATTTGTCTCTTTGTTTTTTAAATTGTTGTTTTTA
>NW_011246556.1:0-537 GCF_000146605.3 Meleagris gallopavo
TCTTTTCTTTTCTTTTCTTTCTTTTCTTCTTCTTTCTTTTCTTTTCTTTCTTTCTTCTTTCTTTCTTTCTTTTCTTTCTTCTTCTTTCTTTCTTTCTTTCTTTCTTTCTTTCTTTCTTTCTTTCTTTCTTTCTTTCTTTCTTTCTTTCTTTCTTTCTTTCTTTCTTTCTTTCTTTCTTTCTTTCTTTCTTTCTTTCTTTCTTTCTTTCTTTCTTTCTTTCTTTCTTTCTTTCTTTCTTTCTTTCTTTCTTTCTTTCTTTCTTTCTTTCTTTCTTTCTTTCTTTCTTTCTTTCTTTCTTTCTTTCTTTCTTTCTTTCTTTCTTTCTTTCTTTCTTTCTTTCTTTCTTTCTTTCTTTCTTTCTTTCTTTCTTTCTTTCTTTCTTTCTTTCTTTCTTTCTTTCTTTCTTTCTTTCTTTCTTTCTTTCTTTCTTTCTTTCTTTCTTTCTTTCTTTCTTTCTTTCTTTCTTTCTTTCTTTCTTTCTTTCTTTCTTTCTTTCTTTCTTTCTTTCTTTCTTTCTTTCTTTCTTTTCTTTTCTTT
>NW_011246557.1:0-426 GCF_000146605.3 Meleagris gallopavo
GGTTTTATTTTATTTTAATCACCAGTCCATGCGAGAACGCACCGTACCCCTGAGCACCCCCTCAGCGTGCCGCAAACTGTTTTATTTTCCACAAAAATAAAAATCCCTCCAGCACATTAACATACGCCTTGTTTTTCCCGTAAACGCCTAAAATCCACGCAAACACCGAGTTTAGCATTATTGCATCACTCTCTCATTGACGCCTGCTTGCCTTCATCCCAGATCTGTCTGGGTACGGGAAGGAGGGATTTATAATTTTGGGGTGTTTTCAGGTGTTTTGAGTCACTAGGTGTCACTGCCTGCACGATTTAAAACAAATCGTGTCTTTTCTCCTGTGAGCCCCTGTAGGGAGCGCTGCTCTGCTGGGCCATCCCCTCCTTCGTGCGGCCGTGGCAATCCGTGGTCCTTTTTATGTCAATTTTCACC
>NW_011246558.1:0-339 GCF_000146605.3 Meleagris gallopavo
TTCACCAGAAATACCTATTTTCTCCTCAAAATTACATTTTCTCGAGAAATACCTGATTTCTTCCCTTAAATATGACACCTTTTCCTAGAAATAGTAGATTTTTCCCCAAAAATATGATATTTTCTCCAAGAAATGCCAGTTTTATCGCGTAAATATGACATTTTATACCGCAAATACCCGCTTTCTCCCAAAAATATGCCATTTTCTGCCAGGAACTGCCGTTTCCTCCCACAAATACCATTTTTTCTACAAGAAATATGACGTTTTCTCCCAGAAATACCAGATTTTGCCCCCAAAACATGACGTTTTCTCCAAGATGTACGAGTTTTCTCCCAAAAT
>NW_011246560.1:0-510 GCF_000146605.3 Meleagris gallopavo
GGTGAGGGTCAGGGGATGTTAAAGGCAGCTGATGTACAGCGGCCCCAGAGCCACCCTATAATGTCCCCTGAACAACCCAAGAACAGACCCATCACTGTCCACAGCCTCCTCTGGGTTACGGTGCTGACAGGGCTATGGGTCATGTGGAGCCTTGGGGTCACGCCAAGTTATAAGGGGTTATGGGGTCATGAGGGGTTATGGATCAGGGCTCCAGCTTTGGGCCACAGGGAACCCTAACACCCTCTCAGGAAGAAATCAATAAATGCACTCCAACACTGCCACACATCCCCCATTCTCACCCCAAACCCCTCCCCACGTCGCCCCCCAGACCCCCCTACATCCCCTATCGCCCACCCCCATGTCCCCCACACCCACAAGTCCCACTGTATGGGGCTGCTGAATCATGGCCTGAACCTTTGATTGATCACCTGAGGTGAGCAATGAGTCAGCCATGGGAGCACAGGTGAAGGCAATTCAGCTGTGCTGCAGGAGGGTGAGCCTGGCTCCACC
>NW_011246561.1:0-457 GCF_000146605.3 Meleagris gallopavo
CTTCAATGGGATCAGGGAGGGGTGGAGCCTGGCTCTGCCCCACTCCACAGCCAAACTGCCCCCAGCTGTGCTCGCAGGGCTGCACCCCGCCCCAGGTGTTGCCACAAAAACAGGAGGGCAAGGGAATGCCCAGGCAAAGGCAAGGGCCAAAAGAACATGGAAGGAAATGCCAAGGATGACGGCCCAGACAATACGGCAGGGAACGCCAAAACTGAATGCCGACATGAATGTGGCAACACAAAGCCAAGGGGTCATTAGGCCAAGAGAATGGGGCAAGGAACACAAAAATCGGAGGACAAGAGAATGTAATAGTGAAAACAGTGCAAGACCAGAGACAAGCAAGACACAGAACCAAGAGGATAGGCAGCCTTCTGGGCACCATGAAGCGCAATTCAGAGCTCTGGGGGAACCCTATTGTGCCGGGCTCTGGAATGGGTAAACGCTGGCGGGTGTGCAT
>NW_011246562.1:0-420 GCF_000146605.3 Meleagris gallopavo
GTTTCCCTTCCACTCTTTGCCTCTCTGAATGCAGATGTGTCGCAGTGGAAACCCTGACTAGAATGAATTGTCGAACGAAATAAAGACAGAGACATAGTATTCAGAGGTAGGCGTAGTGCATTCTGCATGTAGCCAAGGCGAAGTGCAAACCGCTCCTTTCCGATGCGCGCACAGGAGCCCGCTCACTCGTCGGAGAAAAGCAGCCGGCTGAAGTGGCCCGTTGTCCACAAGCAAGAACACGAGACCGCTGCTGACAGCTCAAAGCGGCGTTCGGGGAAAAGCGTGATTTCTCGGCCAGCTACGGCAAAGTCTCCGGAGCAGTTCAGCGCGAATGCCGCTTTCTGCGCGTGAGAGCGAAGGAGTGCGATTCCGATGCCGACAAGTGCGAATTCAGCCTCTTGCACTACCTGCGAGTGGGGG
>NW_011246563.1:0-377 GCF_000146605.3 Meleagris gallopavo
AAAAGAAACCACTTACCCCATTCCAAGGACCAATACTCCCCCACACTCTCAAGTGAAGGAAGCAGCTTCCAGGTCCAAATACCTACCAGCCCTTAAGTACGCTCAGGGTTCCCTGCTAAAAAGAGAGAGACCAGCTCCACAATGGAGAAAAGAAAAAAATAACACTCACTCCATCACCAAAGAACAAGGCATACTCCGAAAGGAAGCACTCCCCAGGTTCACATGCTGCCCCTACTCTTCCCAGCCCTTAAATGGGATCAGGGAGGGGTGGAGCCTGGCTCTGCCCCACTCCACAGCCAAACTGCCCCCAGCCTGTGCTTGCAGGGCTGCACCCCGCCCCAGGTGCAGGGTCCCCACAAAAACCAGGAGGGCAAGGG
>NW_011246564.1:0-454 GCF_000146605.3 Meleagris gallopavo
AATTTGCGAAACACACAGTAATGAGAGAGAACAATAACATGATTATTTGTTTGAAAGCTGAGCCTTTAAAAAGAAGGGCAATAGGTTTTGTTTCCTATAATGCTGGAATATATTTTAGGAGAGAGAGAAATATTCATAAAGGGGATTTTCTCTGGTAATTGTGGTATCTCTCAGATGTCTAGGTATACCTGGATTCTGAATAGCTAGGTATGTGATTGTTTATACAACACATAGTTGATCCCTTTTCCTATAAGAAATCAAATGTCAGAAAAGAGATAATCATCTGATCAATATGTATAAATTGCTTCATTTCTCTGAATGTCATTTCACCTCTGTTATCAGCACCATTAAGTATGCTGAATGCCTCTGAATTTTGCTTTATCAGTGGGAAATTCGAATACAGCACTCATCCCTGATGAGACTAGTTCTTAGCAGTGAGGCTTTTCATCTGAGA
>NW_011246565.1:0-366 GCF_000146605.3 Meleagris gallopavo
ATTGCCCTTGCCTTTGCTCATGGAAAGCAAATACTGAATGACTTCCTCATGTATGGGTGTTGACACATCCCACCTCAGCACAGGTAAGCCTGCATTTCTACATCCATGCTGTGTGATGGTATATGGAAAGACTATATGATAAATAGTCTTATTTTTGCAATAACGCTGATACTTGATATTGCAACGTTCTTTCATTCGACAGAGCAATCTACAGAAAAAAAAGGTATTTTAAGCCACAGCATGATTCTACATACAATAATCAGCACTGTAATTCTTCAAATTAAACAAGTTATTAATTACTACAAGTTCATCCGGCAACATTTCTATGCATATTTCTAAATGATCTAAATTAAACGTATTGCTCTT
>NW_011246566.1:0-360 GCF_000146605.3 Meleagris gallopavo
ACACCACTGACTGGAGGAGCCCAGGCAATCCTTCAACTCCATCAGGCTGCAAAATGAAATCAGAAGAGACGCAGAACATAATTTAAAACACAACAAGGATGCACACAATGCCCTTAAAAACACCGCAAGGATGCAATTAGCACATAGCCCTATTATTGACAGCCATCCAGCTTGAGATCCTCCAGAAAAGCAGAGCTCACAGCTCTGAAAGAAAGCAGGAATCACTCACCCCATTCTAAGGGCTCACCCCACACCCCCAAAAGGAAGCAGTCTCCAGATTCACATGCTGCTCTTACACCTAGCAGCCCTTCAGTACACTTGCCATCCCCCAAAAAGCCAAGATCACAGCCCTAGAAAAAG
>NW_011246567.1:0-593 GCF_000146605.3 Meleagris gallopavo
GCTGAGGTGAGGTTTTGGGAGGGCCTTTCCTTGCTGTATGAAAGACTCCACCAGCAGCTCAGGTCACAGTGCCCTTTCTTCAGCGATGTGGGGCTGGAGAGCATGGAGTTGCTTGTCTTTGTCTCATCTGACTCGGGGTAGATGGCTTCTCAGGTTCTGAGATCAGTCTTTCCTTGGAAATGTCGGTACCTGGTAAGCAGTCCATTTTCTCTTGGACTGACCAGTCCATCAGAATCGTGCTTGTAAGATCACAGATCTGGGATTTGAGGGCTCTGTGGTACCCAGAGCTTTGTGACACAAGGGATAGCTTTGCACAATGAAAGCTTGTGTGAGGTGTACAGGATTGAAGAGAGCTGTGATGATCTGTGTCTGCAAGCCTTCCTGTCTCTGCATCTTCTCTAGTGCAGTTAACCTAAAATGTTCCAGGACATCAGGAATTGTAACACCAGTATTATTTGTGTTTGTCTGCAGGGGTTTGGTTTTGCTTTTAAATTGGATCCCCACTTTCAAATTTGAAGTTACTTTATCTGAAAGTAGTACAGCAGGGCTCCTGAAGATGTCGTCTCACCCTGGGGAACCACTGGTAGCGGGCA
>NW_011246568.1:0-356 GCF_000146605.3 Meleagris gallopavo
TTGTGTTGCCACATTCATGTCGGCATTCAGTTTTGGCGTTCCCTGCCGTATTGTCTGGGCCGTCATCCTTGGCATTTCCTTCCATGTTCTCTTGGCCCTTGCCTTTGCCTGGGCATTCCCTTGCCCTCCTGTTTTGTGGCAACACCTGGGCGGGTGCAGCCCTGCGAGCACAGCTGGGGCAGTTTGGCTGTGGAGTGGGGCAGAGCCAGGCTCCGCCCTCCTGATCCCATTTAAGGGCTGGGAAGAGTAGGGGCAGCATCTGAACCTGGGGAGTGCTTCCTTTGGAGTATGCCTTGTTCTTTGGTGATGGAGTGAGTGTATTTTTTTTTCTCCTTCCATTGTGGAGCTGCTCTCTC
>NW_011246569.1:0-379 GCF_000146605.3 Meleagris gallopavo
TTTATGTAATATTTTTCTCCAGTAGAAAATAAGCATGTGGAAAAGGAATAAAGCAGCTTTAAAAACAAATAGCCAAAAATGTTTAAGTTCATAGCAGCTGAAAACAATTTCATAAAAAAGTCAGATTCTGAGAAAAATTGTGTACCCTCTGCAGCTCTACTTACATGAAATCCAGCACTGATTTTTAGCAGTTACAGTGACCATTCATGAGAAAAAATATAATAGACTTCCTTTTTCAATAGCAAGACATTGAAAAAGGGGCTAACAGAAGGGACAAGCTAACAGGAGGAGGGTGAGGACAGGGGAGTAGCTCCATGGGTGGCAGGAATAGCAAAGCTTTATCCTGCAGCCAGATCACTGCAGGGTCTCCTCTATATTT
>NW_011246570.1:0-501 GCF_000146605.3 Meleagris gallopavo
GCTCGAAATAAAGGCAGAGACATAGTATTCAGAGGTAGGCGTAGTGCATTCTGCATGTAGCCAAGGCGAAGTGCGAAAACCGCTCCTTTCCGATGTGCACACAGGAGCCCGCTCACTCCTCGGAGAAAAGCAGCCGGCTGAAGTGGCCCGTTCTCGGCACGCGAGAAACACGAGACCGCTGCTGACGGCTGAAAGCGGAGTTCGGGGAGAAACGCGATTTCTCGGCCAGCTACGGCAAAAGTCTCCGGAGCGGTTCAGCGCGAATGCCGCTTTCTACGCGTGAGAGCGAAGGAGTGCGATTCCGATGCCGACAAGTGCGAATTCAGCCTCCTGCACTACCTGCGAGTGGGGGGTTTTTTCTGCGCAGTCCTGAAAGGATCTCTCCCCACTTTCTGAAACGCTCTCCCTGAGAGCACTACAGCTGTCGCTCCTCGAACTTGCAAATGCCTTATTAGAGCTTGTTTCCCTTCCACTCTTTCCTGTCTGAATGCAGATGTGTAG
>NW_011246571.1:0-462 GCF_000146605.3 Meleagris gallopavo
CGAGGCGGCTCCCTCTGCTTTCCTCCCGCGCTCGGTGCCGTTGCGGTCCTTCCTCAGCGGCACAGCTGGCTTCACGCCTCCCGCCGTCCTCGCCTCTTTCCTCGGCGCGGACTCGAGGCTTTTCCTCAGACGGCTGCGACATCCGTGCCCGGCAGCTGCCCTGAGCTCCTCCTCGGCACGACTCCGAGCGCCTTCCCTTCCTCCAGAGAGATGCTTTGTCCTCATTAGCAGCCGCGGACTCCTCCACGGGCGCCGGCTGAGAAATGCCTCTGGTGGAGGTGGCGGCGTGCCCAGGAGCTGCCTTCCTCCTCCCAGCACGGCTGTGAGCTTGGGCTGCAGCGCAGCCTCTTGGCATCTTTGCTTTGCCGTCGCGCTGAGTCCTGTTTCTTTGCCGTTCCGTCGGCCGCTTTTGGTTCTTTTCGTTTCCCTCGCTCGTCTGCTTTGCTTTCCTTCGGTCGCTCG
>NW_011246572.1:0-428 GCF_000146605.3 Meleagris gallopavo
TTTAAAAAAGAAAAAGAAAAAAGATAAAAGAAGGAAAATGGTTCAAAAAACAAAAAAGAAAAAAATAAAAAGGAAAAAACGAATCCGAAAAAAAAAGGGGAGGGGGGGGAGGGGGAGAATAATCGTCCGAAAAAGGGAGAAATGGTCCAAAAAAAAGCACTTTGTCCCCACGGGGCTCAGGACCCGCTGCCGGGCCGGTCCCGCTATTGCACCAAAGCCCGCGGCGGAGCCCCGGGGGGTCAGTTGTGGAAGAAGGCGTTGAGCTCCTCGTACATGGGGCCCCGCTCGTGCGGGAGGTGCATATCGTAGGGGAAGAGGTTCTCGGAGTGCACCCCCCCGCGCACCCCCGCCGAGCCGAAGACCAGATTGTGGCCGGCGGGGCGGGAGCCGGGCAGCGCCGAGTAGTGCATAGAGTAGTGGTAGCTTTT
>NW_011246573.1:0-449 GCF_000146605.3 Meleagris gallopavo
TATTGGTCCTTGGAATGGGGTAAGTGGTTTCTTTTTCTTTCAGGGCTGTGATCTTGTCTTTTTGGGGGATGGCAAGTGCACTGAAGGGCTGCTAGGTGTAAGAGCAGCATCTGAATCTGGAGACTGCTTCCTTTGGGGTGTGGGGTGAGCCCTTAGAATGGGGTGAGTGATTCCTGCTTTCTTTCAGAGCTGTGAGCTCTGCTTTTCTGGAGGATCTCAAGCTGGATGGCTGTAATTCATGTGCTAATTGCATCCATGCGGTGTTTTTTAAGGGCATTGTGTGCATCCTTGTTGTGTTTTAAATTACGTTCTGCGTCTCTTCTGATTTCATTTTGCAGCCTGATGGAGTTGAAGGATTGCCTGGGCTCCTCCAGTCAGTGGTGTGAGATGTGTCCAGCAGGTAATGAACATCATGCACCCCATCGTTGGTGCGCTGCTTGTATGCAGGT
>NW_011246574.1:0-392 GCF_000146605.3 Meleagris gallopavo
AACACACGCACTAGGAATTACTGACTGCACTCCCTCAACATCAAGTTCCCTTGCGGTACACATTGAACATCCCCGTTTTCCTGCATCACCCACCAAGTGGACCCCAGGTCCCTGGGCAAAACAGTTCCACGAAGAGGTTTGTCCTTCTCAGAGGCTGGAATAACCCAAACTGCCTTTCCCAACATATTCTTTACATGTACAACAGGGACTTTTATCTCCCTCTACGGTATGTAGGGAGCTGGACTGGGTTGGACCACCACGATTGATAGATCCTCTGGTATTGACTAACCAGGTGGCTTCTGCCAAATGCTTCTCCCAGTGCTTAAATGTACCGCCTCCCATTGCTTTCAGCATAGTTTTTAACAACCCATTGTATCGTTCAATCTTACCTG
>NW_011246575.1:0-362 GCF_000146605.3 Meleagris gallopavo
TCATGCTGCTGCTCCCTGGCAAATATCTCGTCTTCCTGATGCTCCAGATGAGGCCAAAGAACAGGAGAAAGCCTGCGGGAAAGGCCCCAGATCTGCCAGTGCTGAAGGGCAGCAAGGAGCGGGGCTCCTTTGGCCGCCCAGTTCTGCCGCTGCTTCCACTGCACCGTCTTGGTCAGTAGCTGAGCCCGTGTCCCGACTCAGCTGCTCCATACGCAGCCGAACCTGCTCAATGCATATCGCCACGCATGAGGTTGAAATCCCCCAGAAGGGTAATTGCCATAA
Organism: Meleagris gallopavo; assembly: GCF_000146605.3. NCBI lineage: Eukaryota > Metazoa > Chordata > Aves > Galliformes > Phasianidae > Meleagris > Meleagris gallopavo. The sequence goes on from NW_011246575.1 coordinate 283, forward strand.
ACGCCAGGTGATGAACACCACCCCGAGCCATAGCCGCTAGCCGCTAGCAGGTGCGTACCGCACTCGCTGAAGGCCGAGGG
>NW_011246576.1:0-578 GCF_000146605.3 Meleagris gallopavo
TTTCTGGGAGAAAAGGTCATATTTCTTGTAGAAAAATGGTATTTGTGGGGAGGAAACTGCAGTTCCTGGCAGAAAATGGCATATTTTGGGGAGAAAGCGGGTATTTGCGGTATAAAATGTCGTATTCTTGTGATAAAACTGGCATTTCTTGGAGAAAATATCATATTTTTGGGGAAAAATCTACTATTTCTTGGAAAAGGTGTCATATTTTGGGGAAGAAATCTGGTATTTCTAGAGAAAATGTAATTTTTGAGGAGAAAACGGTTATTTCTGGTAGAAAACGTTGAGACTTCGGTGATAAAACTGGTATTTTGTGGAGAAAATGTTTAATTTTGGGGTAGAAATTTGCTTCTTTTTGGATGAAAATGTGATGTTAGGGTTGAAAATAGGTATTTCTGGTAGAAAACATTGTGTCTTTGAGAATAAAACTGGAATTGCTGGTGCAGATGATCATATTTCGGGAGAAACGCCTATTTCTTGAATAAAATGTCTTGTTTTAGGGGAAATCTTGTATTTCTGGGAGAAAGGTCATATTTCTTGTAGAAAAATGGTTATTGTGAGAGGAAACTGCAGTTCTT
>NW_011246577.1:0-417 GCF_000146605.3 Meleagris gallopavo
ACTCCAGTAAAGCTGGGTGCTCCCGGTTAAACGGAGAAAGGGAAACATCACCAAGGAAAAGAAACATTTAGGAAGGAATTTATTTTATTGAAAAAATTAACATTTCACTTGTACACCATGAAAATATTCAGTTATTTTCAAAAGAAGAGGTTAAGACTTCCACAAGAAAACCACATTCTTTATTACAGCATTACTCTACGAGATGAGGCTCTGGTGGTGTCTGCACTGGGCATTTTTCACTAAACAGTAACGCAGGACTAAATGTGCTTTGGGCAAAAACCCTAATATTGCCCTCTTCCAGATGCTAGTCCTTCTTGAAGACATGACACTTGGCCAACATTTCATGATTTCTGAATTAGACACAACAGTTCTCTACTCATGTAGATCTTACAGAAATTCACAGCTATCCTTCTCCCA
>NW_011246578.1:0-526 GCF_000146605.3 Meleagris gallopavo
CTCATCAAAGTTGTTCAAACAGCAGGTTAGGTGTGTTGGTCCCATCCAACATGCATTAGTGTGTGTTCCAATGTTTACTTATATATGTGATTGTTCACTTCTGAGAATCTCTATTAGAAAGTTAGTCTTCAGAATTTATCTTCATGTTTTCTTCTGTTTTAACTTTTCTAGCTGAGATTACAGTTTTGGAGGAGGTGTCTAAATTGTACTATGCTTATTAAGTTTGTAACTGCTAAAAATGAGGTTTCACAAAACAGTTCACTTTTATAATACCACTCTATCTAACATTCCATTTAAATAAGAAGACAAAATAAGTAACCTTACTTTTCATTTTCTCAAAACAAGCTATGAAAAAACCTAACCAATGAGGAAAAGGAGGAAAAAAAAAAAACCCAACAAAAATTACACATCTCAAACAAACAAACAAACAAACAAAAAAACCAAACTCAACCCTACCCAAAACATACTCATTCCTTTATTCATTCTAGTTCCCTAATTATTTAATTACATAACTGAAAATACTAGA
>NW_011246579.1:0-456 GCF_000146605.3 Meleagris gallopavo
TCAGCGCCCGGGTCGGGTATTTTGGCCAGTGCTCGCGATGCAGGAGATGAGTGCATCCGTGTGAAATGCACCGGGCATCCCTAAGGCACGAGGTGGCTGGCTGGCGCTGCCGAGGCTTTTGAGGGGCAGCGGGGAGAAGCGGAGGGCTCAGGGCAGTAGCTGGGGGCTCTTGAAGGGGCTTTGAGGTGCCGTGGGCTCCGAATTGCGCTTTTTCCTCACGTTTCCCCCAGAAGGTGGCAGTTTGGCTCGGTACCTCGAGGTGGCAGCAGGACCCCCACAACAGAGACGTCCGCTGCCCCAGAGCCCCCGTGTGTGGCTGTGGGAAAGACGGAGGGCGGGATAAACGTGAACGTGCACAGCAGGCTATCGGATCAAATTCGGAGTTGGCATCACGCTTCCCCAGCAGCTCTTGCAGGCAGCTCAGCCGTCGTGTTTATCTCTCCTCACCTCTGTCCA
>NW_011246580.1:0-405 GCF_000146605.3 Meleagris gallopavo
CCTAGAAATATTCATGGTGAAGCTGGACCAGGCTCTGGGCAACCTGATCTAGCTGTGAATGTCTCTGTTCACTGTAGAGGAGTTGAACTAGACAATTTTTAAGTCTCTTCCAACTCTAAGGATCCTATAGAAAAAAAGACACAGTGTTTAAAGAGAAAGAAATGACCCAGAGCCTGTACTAGATGGAAGAATTCCTACAATAACTGAACTCTTCTTCTTAGAAAAGTATGGTTATTTCTTTGCAATATACTTAGATTGTGGCAATGTGAACATAAAATTCAGCTTTGAAATGTGAAACTGTAACTAAACCCAGAGAAAGACTCATCTCCCTCCTACCTATCTTATTTGAACACTATATGAGCATACAATTTGAACACCACATTCTTACAAGTGATATTTTCTCAC
>NW_011246581.1:0-436 GCF_000146605.3 Meleagris gallopavo
ATGGCACTGACATTCCATCAGCACTGGGGAGACCTTAAGATGGGGAAAGGAAAAGCACCCAGTGAAAGCAACGTGAGCACGAGGGACATCCGACACCAAGCCCAGAGGACCTCAGCGAGCGTGTTCAACAGGACACATCAGGGATCAACGTACCTCGGCACAGAGACTAAGCGTTGGATATTGGCATCCACCTCCGGCTGCGGTTTCCTGCTGCTTCCACCAAGAGCCTGGCTAAAGTCCTGGCACCGCTCGCGAGGGCCGCAGTTCCATGCTGCAAGCGTTTGGGCACAGGATAACGAAAGCAGAGAGCGCCTTCCGGTAGGGGACACCAATGTCACTTACCCCGCTCCAGGGATCAGGGCACAGCCAACGCAGCGACTCAGGGGGGCCCAGAAGGCCAACAGCATCTGGCAGAGGACTCGGTCCATCCGGAAAG
>NW_011246582.1:0-400 GCF_000146605.3 Meleagris gallopavo
GGCGTCCTGGATCTCAGCTCATAGTGACTGCCTGAATCCAAAAGGTAAAGCGTTCTGTCCCCAGGGAGGGTGCCAGCTGTCTCATTGATTCAGTACGGCTCTTGGCTGTTTCTGAAGTAGCACTGGCATAATTTCCAGAGAGAGGTGTATAATGAGGTAGCGCCATGTTAACCATTACCAGGGAGAAGCAGAACATCTGGTCTGGAACAAAGGAGAAGTCCAGAGCTGAACTATCAGCATCAAAGCATGCACTCATGGGGTAGAACATGCCAGGATTCACTTGCTGCCTGGAAGCAACAGATTTAGGGCTGAAATGGGATGTGAAAATAACAGTAAAAATAATAAATTAAAAAAAAAAAAGTTTACTACAATAGTATTTATTTCCTAGGATCTATGTTCT
>NW_011246583.1:0-434 GCF_000146605.3 Meleagris gallopavo
TGGGAGGAACTGGGAGGAATTTCTCGGAGTCGTGGTCTTTGTGGGTGCATATGTCCCATTTAGGGAAGGAAAGGAGTATTTCTTAGCAGAACTGCCATAGCATTTAGGGAAAATGTCCTATCCTTGGGAGACAAGTGGTATTAGTGGGAGAAGATGTCCTATTCTTGGTTGCAAGTGTCCTATTTGGTCTTGTCATCTAGTCTTTTTGGGAGAAAACGTGCGGTAGTTTGAAGAAAACAGGTATGCCTGGGAGAAAATATCATCTTTTTGGAAGAACAGGCCCAAGTTCCAAGTGAAATGTGGTATTTCTGGGAGAAAATGACAAGTACGTGGGAGAAAAGTGGACAATTGTGGGAAAGACTGGACTTCTCTTGGAGGGCAAGTGTGGTATTTTTGGTGTGAAAAGGGGTCCTTTGGGGAGAAAACGGGGTGTA
>NW_011246584.1:0-354 GCF_000146605.3 Meleagris gallopavo
AAGCAGCGCACCAACATGGGGTGCATGATGTTCATTACCTGCTGGACAGATCTCACACTACTGACTGGAGGAGCCCAGGCAATCCTTCAACTCCATCAGGCTGCAAAATGAAATCAGAAGAGACGCAGAACAGAATTTACAACACAACAAGGATGCACACAATGCCCCTTAAAAAACACCCACCGCATGGATGCAATTAGCACATAGCCCTATTAATGACAGCCATCCAGCTTGAGATCCTCCAGAAAAGCAGAGCTCACAGCTCTGAAAGAAAGCAGGAATCACTCACCCCATTCTAAGGGCTCACCCCACACCCCAAAGGAAGCAGTCTCCAGATTCACATGCTGCTCTTAC
>NW_011246585.1:0-518 GCF_000146605.3 Meleagris gallopavo
TCCCACAGAAACAATCCCAGTTCCCTCAACATTTCTTTCTAAGAGAGGTGCTCCAGCCCTCTGATCATCTTCGTGGCCCTTCTCTGGACCTGCTCCAAAAGCTCCACATCATTCCCGTGCTGGAGCCCCAGGCCTGGACGCAGTGCTGCACATGGGGCCGCACCAGAGCCGAGTCGAGGGGGACAATCACCTCCCTCTCCCTGCTGGTCGCTCCTCTTTGAATGCAGCCCAGGATCTAGTTGGCCTTCTGGGCTGCAAGTGCACACTACTGGCTTATGTCCAGCTCTTTGTCCACCAGGATCCCCGAGTCCTCCGCAGGGCTGCTCCCAAGGGCTTCTACGCCCAGTTTGTACAAGCATCTGGGTTTCCCCTTCATCAGGGACATCAACAGTGGGGTTGAGTGCACCCTAAGGACACCAAGCTGTGGGGTGCAGTGACACAGCAGGAGGGACGGGATGGCCATCCACAGAGACCTCAACAGGCTGAGCAGTGGGCACAAATCCAAGTGCAGGGTCAGG